>NW_024108926.1:0-169511 GCF_013358895.1 Oreochromis aureus
TTGTCCTTTCTGAATTTTCTCTTCATGTCTGAACAACTTCTTGCTACTCGCTCAATTTCCACTCAAGCCCCACAAATTATACATCAAAACGTAGGTATTTTTGCTGGCTTTCAGAAAATGTCACTATCATTGTTGTGGGACTTACAGATTTTTTGCAAATCTCCTCAGAGCAACACAAAGTCTCAAAACTCTCCATAGAAACTCAATGGAGAGTTTCTTCAAAATCAGCGCTGGAATTCTCTAATGAGAGGCATTTTCAAATCATCATATCTCCTTAACGAAACAAAGTTGAGACATGAGGCTTGTGCAAATATATCTTCAGACACTCCTGATGCTCACAATTCTAGAAGTTTTTTCTCACCTATTACCGTTCTGAGATGAGTTACACTTGTTTGAGGGTAGGAAATTCAGTCATTCGCTCAGATCTGTTCAGATTTCAAACTCTGGAAATGAGGCACTTTTTTCTCTCGTCATATCTTTTTGATGGATTTCCACAGAGACCTGAAAATTTCCATGACTGTTCACCAAAGCCTGCTGTTTCTTACGCTGAAAGAATGATTTTGATGCTCCATATAGATTTAGAGTTATAAAACGTTGTTTGAGGGCAAGTCAAGGCAGTTTTGCTTTGCCTCTACTCAGTTACAGTGTATTACAAGTCATATATCTTCAATAATTTATATTTTATCTCTGAATTATGAAGACCTGCAGATTCCCCCATCTCTTCTGAACAAAACGGTGTCAGAATGAGCATTCTAGCCCCTACGGTTAGGAAATTATGGCCATTTGTTCAAGGGGAGTCCTGAATGTGAGAAATACACTGAAGAAGACTCATACTTCTCTCTGTGTCTGTGTGTGTAAGGGCTGATTACAGCAGGTGCAGCCAATTTAACTGACCTAGATATACCAAGCCCAGACTCTTAACAGCCACTGTTCCCTTTAGGCTCTGTGTGTGTGTGTGTATCAATATTTCTCCCATGTTAAAGTATTACTCCTCCATAATAGTATTTCTGCTAAATCAAAGTACTTCTACTACATCTTAGTACTTCTGCTCAATCATAGTAATTCTGGGTAATCATAGTATTTTTGCCAAATCATGGTATTTGTGCCAAATCATGGTTTTGTGTCAAATCATGACATTTCTGATATGTTATACTATTACTAGTAGGTGGAGGTATTTCTGTTATGTTATAGTATATGTGCTGAATATAGTACATCTGCCAAATCATAGTATTTATCCCAAATCATAGTATTTGTGCAAAATTACAGTATTTCTGCTAAAAAGCAGAAATAGTACCTTTAGCAGAAATTTCTGTCAAAAGATATTATATATGTTAAAACATAGTATTTCTGCTAAATCATAGTATTTGTGCCAAATCATAGTATTTCTACTAAGTCATAGTACTTGTGCCAAATCATAGTATTTGTACCCAATCATAGTATTTCTGCCATATCATTGTATTTGTGCCAAATCATGGTATTTTTTTGCCAAATCATGTTATTTGTGCCCAATTAAAATTTCTGTTATGTTATAGTATTACTACTAAGTCGTAGAATTTCTGTTATGTTATAGTATATCTGCTGATTATAGTATATGTGCCAAATCATAGTATTTATAGCAAATCATAGTATTTGTGCCCAAACATAGTATTTCTTGCCAAATTGTAGTATTTGTGCAAAACATACTATGTCTGCTAAATCACAGTATATCTGTTATGTTATAGTATTACTACTAAGGCATAGTATTTCTACCAAATCAAAGTATTCCTTCAAAATCATAGTATTACTGCAATTTCATAGTATTTGAGCAAAATCGTAGTATTTGTGGAAAACATGCTGTGTCTGCAAAATCAGTATAACTGTTATGTTATAGTATTACTACTAAGGCATAGTATTTCTACCACATCATAGTATTCCTTCAAAATCATAGTATTACTGCAATTTCATAGTATTTGAACAAAGTCGTAGTATTTGTGCAAAACATATTATGTCTGCAAAATCACAGTATATCTTTTATGTTATAGTATTACTACTAAGGCATAGTATTTCTACCACATCATAGTATTCCTTCGACATGATAGTATTACTGGAGTTTCATAGTATTTGAGCAAAGTCGTAGTATTTGTCCAAAAACATACTATGTCTGCAGAATCACAGTATATCTGTTATGTTGTAGTATTACTACTAAGGCATAGTATTTCAACCACATCATAGTATTCCTTCAAAATCACAGTATTACTGCAATTTCATAGTATTTGAGCAAAATCGTAGTATTTGTCCAAAAAATTCTATGTCTGCAAAATCACAGTATATCTGTGATGTTATAGTATTACTACTAAGGCATAGTATTTCTACCTATATATAGTATTCCTTCAAACTCAAAGTATTACTGCAATTTCATAGTATTTGAGCAAAATCACAGTATTTGTGCAAAAACATACTATGTCTGCTAAACCACAGTATATCTGTTATGTTATAGTATTACTACTAAGGCATAGTATTTCTGCCAATTCGTAGTATTTGTACTAAATCATGGTACTTGTGCAAATCATACTATTTTTGCAAATCATAGTATTCGAACCAAAACATAGTATTTGTAATACGAAATCATAGTATTTCTTTTAAATCATAGTATTTCAATCAAATCTCAGTAGCTGTGCTGAAACGCAGTATTATTGCCAAATCATAGTATTTGTACTGAAACATAGTATTTGTGCCAGAAGAGTATTTCTACTAAATCATAGTACGTAGTGCCACATTGTGCTAGTTGTGCAAAACATAGACTGTCTGCAAAATCATAGTATATCTATTATGTTATAGTATTATTACTAAGTCGTAGACTCTCTATTTTGTTATAGTATATCTGCTGAATATAGTATATGTGCCAAATCATAGTATTTATAGCAAATCATAGTATTTGTGCTAAAACATAGTATTTCTGCCACATTATAGTATTTGTGTAAAACCAGAATGTCTGCAAAATCATCATATATCTGTTATGTTATAGTATTACTACTAAGGCATAGTATTTCTGGAAAATCATAGTATTTCAACTAAATAATAGTATTTCTAAATCATAGTATTTGTTTCAAATCATAGCATCTGAACCAAATCATATTATTTGTGCCAAAACAGTGTATTTGTACAAAGTTATAACATCTTTTCTAAATCATAGTATTTCAATCAAATCTCAGTAGTTGTGCTAAAATTCAGTATTATTGCCAAGTCATACTATTTCTGCCAAATCATAGTATTTGTACTAAATCATAGTACTTGTGCCAAATTATACTATTTGTACCCAATCATAGTATTCGTGCCATATCATCGCATTTGTCAGTTCAACTTATTTAACTCTTCTCAACAGCCCAACACCTCTTCTTCACCCGTTTCAGCAGAATTGTGAGTTTTTTCACCTTTTCAGCACAAATCCCAGATTTTTCAGGTGTTTTCAACAGAAATCTCTTTTTCAGCAGACATTCTGCTGATTCACCTTTTCAGTGCAACTACTTCTTTACCTCTTTTCAGTAGAAATTCTGCTGATTCACCTATTTTAAGCAGAATTTTCAGCCTTTCACCTCTTATCAGTACAAATCTCAGTATCTTCTGCTCATTTCAGAAGAAACCTTTTTCACCCTCCTCTTTTCAGTACAAATTTGAACTTCTTTACACCTTTTAAGCAGAATCATTGCCTTTCCACCTCTTTTTCAGCAAAAGTTTCTGTTTTTTCACGTGTATTTAGCAGAATTTTTAAGTTTCTTTACTGCCATACAATTTTGCAGCTTTTCATCTTTTTCAGTCATTTTTATCAGTACAAATCTCAGTATCTTCTCCTCATTTCAGAAGAAACCTTTTCACCTCTCCTCTTTTCAGTACAAATTTGAACTTCTTTACACCTTTGAAGCAGAATCATTGCCTTTCCACCTTTTTCAGCAAAAGTTTCTGTTTTTCACGTGTATTTAGCAGAATTTTTAAGTTTCTTTACTGCCATACAATTTTTGCAGCTTTTCATCTTTTTCAGTCATTTTCAGCAGACAGCTTCAGCGTATAAGGCATCCACACAGCATTTTCGCAGGAAATGCAAATTTTTCTAGTTATTCTTCAAGTTGCTTCCGACGCTTTTTTTGCCGTTTAACTACTGCCTCAGTTTTCAGCCGATTTTCTCCGTTCAAACTCTATACTGTTCTGCTCTTTCTGCTAATGTTTGCTATGACTTTTGGTGTTTATTACTGTTATACTTTTAAAATATTACACTTTTTCCTTTAATTTGTCCCATTGAAATGAATGGAAATCTTCAGAAATTCTGCTAAAACTTGCTTGTTTTTGAAACTTAACTACTTTGTCATACTTTCACCTAGAAACTCCATTCAAACTTTAAAATGTTCTCAGACTATTGGGCTATTGCTGTGTGATTCAGCTTTTTCAGATCTTCTACCGTTTTAATTTTATACCTCTTTAAGTTTTCAGTTGCAAAATTGGGATTTTTCAGAAAATACATGCGTTGTTATGGTTGCTATGCAATTAACTCAGAGTGTGCACTCGTCCTTTCTGAATTTTCTCTTCATGTCTGAACGACTTCTTGCTACTCGCTCAATTTCCACTCAACCCCCACAAATTATACATCAAAACGTAGGTATTTTTGCTGGCTTTCAGAAAATGTCACCATCATTGTTGTGGGACTTATAGATTTTTGCAAATCTCCTCAGAGTAACATAAAGTATCAAAACTCTCCATAGAAACTCAATGGAGAGTTTCTTCAAAATCAGCGCTGGAATTCTCTAATGAGAGGCATTTTCAAATCGTCATATCTCCTTAACGAAACAAAGTTGAGACATGAGGCTTGTGCCCATATATCTTCAGACATCCCTGATGCTCACAATTCAAGAATTTTTTCCCACCTATTACCGTTTTGAGATGAGTTACACTTGTTTGAGGGTAGGAAATTCGTGCCTTGCTCAGATCTCTTCAGATTTCAAACTCTGGAAATGAGGCACTTTTTTCTCGTCATATCTTTTTGATGGATTTCAACAGAGACCTGAAAATTTCCATGACTGTTCACCAAAGCCTGCTGTTTCTTACGGTGAAAGAATGATTTTGATGCTCCATATAGATTTAGAGTTACAAAACGTTGTTTGAGGGCAAGTCAAGGCAGTTTTGCTTTGCCTCTACTCAGTTACAGTGTGTTACAAGTCATATATCTTCAATAATTTATATTTTATCTCTGAATTATGAAGACCTGCAGATTCCCCATCTCTTCTGAACAAAACGGTGTCAGAATGACCGTTCTAGCTCCTACGGTTAGGAAATTATGGCCATTTGTTGAGGGGAATCCTGAATGTGAGAAATACACTGCAGAAAACTTATACCTCTCTCTGTGTCTGTGTGTGTAAGTGCTGATTACAGCAGGTGCAGCCAATTTAGCTGACCTAGATATACCAAGCACAGACTCTTAACAGCCACTGTACACTTTGCTCTCTGTGTATGTGTGTGTGAGTATCAATATTTCTCCCATGTTAAAGTATTACTCCTCCATAATAGTATTTGTGCTAAATCAAAGTACTTCTACTACATGTTAGTACTTCTGCTCAATCATAGTATTTCTGCTAAATCAAGTATTTTTGACAAATCATGGTATTTGTGCCAAATCATGGTTTTGGGGCAGAACCATAATATTTATTTAATGTTATGAGATTACTACTAAGTGGAGGAATGTCTGTTATGTTATAGTATATTTGCTGAATATAGTATATCTGCCAAATCATAGTATTTATCCCAAATCATAGTGTTTATGCAAAATTACAGTATTTCTGCTAAAAAGCAGAAATAGTACTTTTTAGCAGAAATTTCTGTCAAAAGATATTATTTATGTTAAAACATAGTATTTCTGCTAAGTCATAGTATTTCTGCCAAATCATAGTATTTGTACTTATTCATAGTACTTGTGCCAAATCATAGTATTTGTACCCAATTATAGTATTTCTGCCATATCATCGTATTTGTGCCAAATCATGGTATTTTTTTGCCAAATCATGGTTTTGGGGCAAATCATGTTATTTGTGTCCAGTTAAAATTTCTGTTATATTATAGTGTTACTACTAAGTCGTAGAATTTCTGTTATGTTATAGTATATCTGCTGATTATAGTATATGTGCCAAATCATAGTATTTATAGCAAATCATAGTATTACTGCCCAAACATAGTATTTCTGCCAAATTGTAGTATTTGTGCAAAACATAGAATTTCTGCAAAATCATAGTATATCTGTTATGTTATAGTATTACTACTAAGGCATAGTATTCCTATCAAATCATAGTATTCCAAATCATAGTATTACTGCAATTCCATAGTATTTGAGCGAAATCGTAGTATTTGTGCAAAAACATACTATGTCTGCAAAATCACATTATATCTGCTATGTTATAGTATTACTACTAAGGCATAGTATTTCTACCAAATCATAGTATTCCTTCAAAATCATAGTATCACTGCAATTTCATAGTATTTGAGCGAAACTGTAGTATTTGTACTAAATCATGGTACTTGTGCCAAATCATAGTATTTTTGCAAATCATATTATTTGAACCAAAACATTGTATTTGTACGAAGTCATAGTATTTCTTCTAAATCATGGTATTTCACCCAAATCTCAGTAGTTGTGCTAAAACCCAGTATTATTGCCAAATCGTAGTATTTGTACTGAAACATAGTATTTGTGCCAATAAGAGTATTTGTACTAAATCATAGTACTTGTGCCAAATCATAGTATTTCTGCCATATTGTGCTAGTTGTGCAACAACATAGACTGTCTGCAAAATCATAGTATATCTGTTATGTTATAGTATTACTACTAAGTCACAGTATTTCTGCCAATTCGTAGTATTTGTACTAAATCATACTACTCGTGCCAAATCATAGTATTGAAATCAAAATATAGTATTTGTACCAAAGCATTGTATTTGTACTGAAGTACAGTATTTCTGCCAAATCATAGAATCACTGCAATTTCATAGTATTTTGAGGAATCCCTTTTGTTATAGTATTACTTCTAAGTCATAGTATTTCTGCTTTGTCATAGTATTTGTACTGAAACATAGTATTTCTGCCAAATCATAGTATTACTGCTATTTCATATTATTTGAGTGAAATTACAGTGTTTCTGCAAAGACATAGTATTTCTGCAAAATCATAGTATTACTGCTATTTCATAATATTTGAGTGAAATTACAGTGTTTCTGCAAAAACATTGGTTGGTATTGGTTTTAGTTACCTTTAGCGTATGTGCTAGTTAGCAATAGCTATGGCAGCCCAGTTATTTTATTGTTTTGGGCTTGTTCCTGCTTTTTTTTTTCCCCTGCAAATTTATGTGAATTTGTACACTGTAATATCGCTGTATTACGTAATGGCTAAGTAGGAGGCTGACTGTTACTAAGTGCATCAGTGTACATAGGTCATCTCTTGTGTTGGAGTGCCCTCTTGTGGCGCCTTTTGGGTAGTGCCTTTGTAAACATGAACACCGCAAAGAAGTGGTATCAGACTGGTTTGTAGTGGAGGAATTTGTTGCCAGTTTCTTTCATCTTTAATCCGTATTCATGTTGTAATGTAGTAGTACCACAATATGGCAGAAACACTATGTTTTGGCACAAATACTTTGATTTGGTATACTTTAGCTTCTTCACCCTGTAGGCAAAATTTTCATTTTTTTCACCCCTTTTCAGCACAAATTCCAGCTTTTTGGCTGTTTTCAGAAAAACAAAACTCTTTTGAGCAGAAACTCTGCTGATTCATCTCTTTTCAGCGCAACTTATTGCTTCTTTAGCTCTTTTCTGCAGAAATTCTGCTTATTCACCTCTTTTCTGCAAAATGTTCAGCCTTTTCACCTCTTATCAGCACAAATCTCAGCTGTTTTCAGAAAAAACTCTTTTGAGCAGAAATTCTGCTGATTCACCTCTTTTCTGCAAAATTTTCAGCCTTTTCACTTCTTCTCAGCACAGTTCTCAGCAGCTTCTGCTCATTTAGCAAAATTGTCAGTTGCTCCATCTCTTGCTTTTGTGAGAATGAGTTTGGTTCAGTGAGATGAGCAGCTACCTTGAGACCAGAAGGGCCAGGTTCAAATCCCGGTCATGGCAAAAGCTGTTTTCAGTTTCTCTTTTGTTCTGCCTCTTTTCTGCAGAAGTTCTGCTCATTCACCTCATCTCTTGTGTTGGAGTGCCCTCTTGTGGCGCCTTTTGGGTAGTGCCTTAGTAAAGCGTGAACACTGCAAAGAAGTGGTATCAGACTGGTTTGTAGTGGAGGAATTTATTGCCAGTTTCTTTCATCTTTAATCCGTATTCATGTTGTAATGTAGTAACTTTTGTGGCACAAATACCACAATATGGCAGAAACACTATGTTTTGGCACAAGTACTTTGATTTGGTATACTTTAGCTTCTTCACCCCTTTTCAGCAAAATTTTCATTTTTTCACCCTTTTCAGCACAAATTCCATTTTTGGGGCTGTTTTCAGAAAAAAAAACTCTTTTAAGGAGAAACTCTGCTGATTCATCTCTTTTCAGCGCAAGTTTTTGCTCCTTTGCCTCTTTTCTGCAGAAATTCTGCTGATTCACCTTTTTCTGCAAAATTTTCAGCCTTTTCACCTCTTATCAGCACAATTCTCAGCAGCTTCTGCTAATTTCAGCAGAGTAAGTAATGACACGTCTCTGCAGTTCAAAGGTCGTGCGTTCAATCCCACCTTGGTCAACATTTTTTTTTCCTACAAAT
Source organism: Oreochromis aureus (assembly GCF_013358895.1). Taxonomy (NCBI): domain Eukaryota; kingdom Metazoa; phylum Chordata; class Actinopteri; order Cichliformes; family Cichlidae; genus Oreochromis; species Oreochromis aureus. Next base: position 8,750 of record NW_024108926.1, read on the forward strand.
TTATACACTATCACAGACCTCTAATTTATATTGCTAATTTCTTTCACTACAAATGAGTAGTGCAAAAACATACTATGTCTGTCTGCAACATCACAGTATATCTGTTATGTTATAGTATTACTACTAAATCACAGTATTTCTGCCAATTCAAGGAGGCTGACTGTTACTAAGTGCATCAGTGTACATAGGTCATCTGTTGTGTTGGAGTGCCCTCTTGTGGCGCCTTTTGGATAGTGCCTTAGTAAATGTGAACACTGCAAAGAAGTGGTATCAGACTGGTTTGTAGTGGAGGAATTTGTTGCCAGTTTCTTTCATCTTTAATCCGTATTCATGTTGTAATGTAGTAGTACCACCATATGGCAGAAACACTATGTTTTGGCACAAATACTTTGATTTTGTATACTTTAGCTTCTTCACCCCTTTTCAGCAAAATTTTCATTTTTTTCACCCCTTTTCAGCACAAATTCCAGCCTTTTGGCTGTATTCAGAAAAAAAACCCAACTCTTTTCAGCAGAAACTCTGCTGATTCATCTCTTTTCAGCGCACGTTTTATGATTTTAGCAGCTTTTCTAATATGGACCTCAGATTCTTGTTAATGCTCCATGGCAGAAATACATACAAGTACCCACCTGATGAAGCAGACAGAGGCAGTACCTCTGATTTGTGAATTTGAGCAGAAACAGGTTGTTTTACCTCTTTTCAGCAGAAATTCTGCTGATTCACCTCTTTTCTGCAGAAGTTTGAGCAGCTTCTGCTCATTTCAGCAGAATTATGAGTCTCTCCACCTCTTCTTTGCAAGAGTGAGTTTGGCTCAGTGAGATGAGTGGCTTCCTTGAGACCAGGAGGGCCAGTTTCAAATCCTGCTCACGGCAGTATATTTTTTTCACCACTTTTCAGCACAAGTCCCTGCTTTTTCAGGTATTTTCAGCAAAAACATCTTTTCGGCAGAATTCTGCTGAAAATTCTGCTTATTCACCTCTTCTGCAAAATTTTCAGCCTTTTCACCTCTTATTAGCACAAATCTCAGCTGTTTTCAGAAAAAACACTTTTGAGCAGAAATTCTGCTGATTCATCTCTTTTCAGTGCAACTTTCTGCTTCTTTACCTCTTTTCTGCAGAAATTCTGCTGATTCACCTCTTTTCTGCAAAATTTTCAGCCTTTTCTCCTCTTATCAGCACAATTCTCAGCAGCTTCTGCTCATTTCAGCAAAAGTGTCAGTCTCTCCACCTCTTCATTGGGAGAATGAGTTTGGCTCAGTGAGATGAGTAGCTGCCTTGAGACCAGGAGGGCCGGGTTCGAATCCTGCTCATGGCAACATAGGGACGGGTTTCTTTCACCACTTTTTAGCAAAATTTCGCCGTCTTTACCACTTTGCAGTAGAATTTTTGCTTTTCACCACTTTTAAGCAAAAATCTCTCCTTCTTCACTTGTTTTCAGCGGAATTTTCAGTTTCTTCACCACCATACAACTTTTGCAACTTTTCATCTTTTCAGCTTTTCAGCAGACAGCTTCAGCGTTATAGGCATCCACACAGCATTTTCGCAGGAAATGCAAATTTTCTAGTTCTTTATTGTGTGGATGCCCTAAAAGGGCTTCCACACTATTGAGATCCTGTTTCTCTTTCTTCTTTATTATTGTGTGGATGCCCCAAAAGGGCTTCCACACTATTGAGATCCTGTTTCTCTTTCTTCTTTATTATTGTGTGGATGCCCTCAAAGGGCTTCCACACTATTGAGTTTCTGTTTCTCTTTATTCTTTATCTTTCTACTTTATTCTTCTAGTTGCTCCGATTACGCCGATTAACTACTGCTTCAGTTTTCAGCCGATTTTCTCCGTTCAAACTCTAAACTGTTCTGCTCTTTCTGCTAACGACTGCTATGACTTTTGGTGTTTATTACTGTTATACTTTTTAAAATATTACACTTTTTTTCCTTTAATTTGTCCCATTGAAATGAATGGAAAACTTCCACAATTCTGCTAAAACTTGCTTGTTTTGAAACTTAACTACTTTGTCATACTTTCACCTAGAAACTCCATTCAAACTTTAAAATGTTCTCAGACTATTGGGCTATTCCTGTCTGATTCAGCTTTTTCAGATCTTCTACCGTTTTAATCTTATACCTCTTTAAGTTTTCAGTTGCAAAATTGTGATTTTTCAGAAAATACATGCGTTGTTATGGTTGCTATGCAATTAACTCAGAGTGTACACTCGTCTATTCTGAATTTTCTCTTCATGTCTGAACAACTTCTTGCTACTCGCTCAATTTCCACTCAACTTACACAAATTATACATCAAAACGTAGGTATTTTTGCTGGCTTTCAGAAAATGTCACTATCATTGTTGTGGGACTTATAGATTTTTGCAAATCTCCTCAGAGTAACATAAAGTCTCAAAACTCTCCATAGAAACTCAATGGAGAGTTTCTTCAAAATCAGCGCTGGAATTCTCTAATGAGAGGCATTTTCAAATCGTCATATCTCCTTAACGAAACAAAGTTGAGACATGACGCTTGTGCCAATATATCTTCAGACATCGCTGATGCTCACAATTCAAGAATTTTTTTCCTCACCTATTACCGTTTGGCCATGAATTACACTTGTTTGAGGGTAGGAAATTTTCCCTCGCTCAGATTTCTTCAGATTTCAAACTCTGGAAATGAGGCACTTTTTTTCTCTCGTCATATCTTTTGATTGATTTCAACAGAGACCTGAAAATTTCCATGACTGTTCACCAAAGCCTGCTGTTTCTTCACGGTGAAAGAATGATTTTGATGCTCCATATAGATTTAGAGTTACAAAACGTTGTTTGAGGTCAAGTCAAGGCAGTTTTGCTTCGCCTCTACTCAGTTACAGTGTATTACAAGTCATATAGCTTTAATAATTTATATTTTATCTCTGAATTATGAAGACCTGGAGATTTCCCCATCTCTTCTGAACAAAACGGTGTCAGAATGAGCGTTCTAGCCCCTACGGTTAGGAAATTATGGCCATTTGTTCGAGGGGAATCCTGAATGTGAGAAATACACTAAAGAAAACTCAGAGCTCTCTCTGTGTCTGTGTGTGTAAGTGCTGATTAGAGCAGGTGCAGCTAATTTAGCTGACCTAGATATACCAAGCCCAGACTCTTAACAGCCACTGTTCCCTTTGCGCTCTGTGTGTGTGTGTGTGTATCAGTATTTCTCCCATGTTAAAGTATTGCTCCTCCATAATAGTATTTCTCCTAAATCAAAGTACTTCTACTACATCTTAGTACTTCTGCTCAATCATAGTAATTCTGGGAAATCATAGTATTTATCCCAAATCATAGTATTTATGCAAAATTACAGTATTTCTGCTAAAAAGCAGAAATAGTACCCTTTAGCAGAAATTTCTGTCAAAAGATATTATTTATGTTAAAACATACTATTTCTGCTAAATCATAGTATTTGTGCCAAATCATAGTATTTGTACCCAATCATAGTATTTCTGCCATGTCATTGTATTTGCGCCAAATCATGGTTTTTTTGCCAAATCATGGTATTTGTGCCAAATCATGTTATTTCTGCCCAATTAAAATTTCTGTTATGTTATAGTATTACTACTAAGTCGTAGAATTTCTGTTATGTTATAGTATATCTGCTGATTATAGTATATGTGCCAAATCATAGTATTTATAGCAAATCATAGTATTTGTGCCCAAACATAGTATTTCTTGCCAAATTGTAGTGTTTGTGCAAAAACATACTATGTCTGGAAAAAATCACAGTATATCTGTTATGTTATAGTATTACTACTAAGGCATAGTATTTCTACCAAATCAAAGTATTCCTTCAAAATCATAGTATTACTGCAATTTCATAGTATTTGAGTGAAATCGTAGTATCTGTGCAAAAACATACTATGTCTGCTAAATCACAGTATATCTGTTATGTTAAAGTATTAGTACTAAGTCACAGTATTTCTGCCAATTTAGTAGTATTTGTACGAAATCATGGTACTTGTGCCAAATAATAGTATTTTTGCAAATCATAGTATTCGAACCAAAACATAGTAGTATTTGTATGAAGTCATAGTATTTTTCATCATAGTATCTCAGTAGTCAGTAGTTGCTTTAAAACGCAGTATTATTGCCAAATCATAGTATTTGTACTGAAACATAGTATTTCTGCCAATAAGAGTATTTCTACTAAATCATAGTACTTGTGCCAATTCATAGTATTTCTGCCACATTGTGCTAGTTGTGCAAAAACATAGACTGTCTGCAAAATCATAGTATATCTATTATGTTATAGTATTACTACTAAGTCGTAGACTCTCTATTTTGTTAAATTATATCTGCTGAATACAGTATATGTGCCAAATCATAGTATTTGTGCTAAAACATAGTATTTCTGCCAAATTGTAGTATTTGTGCAAAACATAGAATGTCTGCAAAATCACAGTATATCTGTTATGTTGTAGTATTACTACTAAGGCATAGTATTTCTACCAAATCATAGTATTCCTTCAAAATCATAGTATTACTGCAGTTTCATAGTATTTGTGCAAAAACATACTATGTCTGCAAAATCACAGTGTATCTGCTATGTTATAGTATTACTACTAAGGCATAGTATTTCTACCAAATCATAGTATTCCTTCAAAATCATAGTATTACTGCAATTTCATAGTATATGAGCGAAATCGTAGTATTTGTACTAAATCATGGTACTTGTGTCAAATCATAGTATTTTTGCAAATCATATTATTTGAACCAAAACATTGTATTTGTCTGAAGTCATAGTTTTCTTCTAAATCATAGTATTTCACCCAAATCTCAGTAGTTGTGCTAAAACCCAGTATTATTGCCAAATTGTAATATTTGTACTGAAACATAGTATTTCTGCCAATATGAGTATTTGTACTAAATCATAGTACTTGTGCCAAATCATAGTATTTCTGCCATATTGTGCTAGTTGTGCAAAAACATATACTATGATTTTGCAGAGAGTCTATCTATTATGTTATAGTATTACTACTAAGTCGTAGACTTTCTGTTTTGTTATAGTATATCTGCTGAATATAGTATATGTGCCAAATCATAGTATTTGTGCTGAAACATAGTATACTGCCACATTATAGTATTTGTGTAAAACCAGAATGTCTGCAAAATCATCATATATCTGTGATGTTATAGTATTACTACTAAGGCATAGTATTTCTGCAAAATCATAGTATTTTTGCAGAAACATAGTACTCTGGTAAATCATAGTATTTCTACTAAATAATAGTATTTCTGCCAGATCATATTATTTGTTTCAAATCATAGCATTCGAACCAAATCATAGTATTTGTGCCAAAATATTGTATTTGTACAAAGTCATAATATTTCTTCTAAATCATAGTATTTCAATCAAATCTCAGGAGTTGTGCTAAAACGCAGTATTATTGCCAAATCATTGTATTTGTACCCAAACATATCAGTTCAACTTATTTAACTCTTCTCAAGAGCCCAACATCTCTTCTTCACCCCGTTTCAGCAGAATTGTGAGTTTTTCACCCCTTTTCAGCACAAATCCCAGATTTTTCAGGTGTTTTCAACAGAAATCTCTTTTTAGCAGACATTCTGCTGATTCACCTGTTTTCAGTGCAACGTTCTACTTCTTTACCTCTTTTCAGTAGAAATTCTGCTGATTCACCTATTTTAAGCAGAATTTTCAGCCTTTCACCTCTTATCAATACAAATCTCAGTATCTTCTGCTCATTTCAGAGGAAACCTTTTCGCCTCTCCTCTTTTCAGTACAAATTTGAACTTCTGTACCCCTTTGAAGCAGAATCTTCGCCTTTTCACCTCTTTTCAGCAAAAGTTTCTGTTTTTTCACTTGTTTTCAGCATAATTTTTTCAGTTTCTTTACTGCCATACAATTTTGCAGCAGACAGCTTCAGCGTTAAGGCATCCACACAGCAGCATTTTCGCAGAAATGCAAATTTTTCTAGTTATTCTTCAAGTTGCTTCCGTCGCTTTTTGCCGTTTAACTACTGCCTCAGTTTTCAGCCGATTTTCTCCGTTCAAACTCTATACTGTTCTGCTCTTTCTGCTAACGTTTGCTATGACTTTTGGTGTTTATTACTGTTATACTTTTTAAAATATTACACTTTTTCCTTTAATTTGTCCCATTGAAATGAATGGAAATCTTTCAGAAATTCTGCTAAAACTTGCTTGTTTTTGAAACTTAACTACTTTGTCATACTTTCACCTAGAAACTCCATTCAAACTTTAAAATGTTCTCAGACTATTGGGCTATTGCTGTGTGATTCAGCTTTTTCAGATCTTCTACCGTTTTAATTTTATACCTCTTTAAGTTTTCAGTTGCAAAATTGGGATTTTTCAGAAAATACATGCGTTGTTATGGTTGCTATGCAATTAACTCAGAGTGTGCACTCGTCCTTTCTGAATTTTCTCTTCATGTCTGAACGACTTCTTGCTACTCGCTCAATTTCCACTCAACCCCACAAATTATACATCAAAACGTAGGTATTTTTGCTGGCTTTCAGAAAATGTCACCATCATTGTTGTGGGACTTATAGATTTTTGCAAATCTCCTCAGAGTAACATAAAGTCTCAAAACTCTCCATAGAAACTCAATGGAGAGTTTCTTCAAAATCAGCGCTGGAATTCTCTAATGAGAGGCATTTTCAAATCGTCATATCTCCTTAACGAAACAAAGTTGAGACATGACGCTTGTGCCAATATATCTTCAGACATCCCTGATGCTCACAATTCAAGAATTTTTTCCCACCTATTACCGTTTTGAGATGAGTTACACTTGTTTGAGGGTAGGAAATTCGTGCCTTGCTCAGATCTCTTCAGATTTCAAACTCTGGAAATGAGGCACTTTTTTCTCTCGTCATATCTTTTGATGGATTTCAACAGAGACCTGAAAATTTCCATGACTGTTCACCAAAGCCTGCTGTTTCTTACGGTGAAAGAATGATTTTGATGCTCCATATAGATTTAGAGTTACAAAACGTTGTTTGAGGGCAAGTCAAGGCAGTTTTGCTTTGCCTCTACTCAGTTACAGTGTGTTACAAGTCATATATCTTCAATAATTTATATTTTATCTCTGAATTATGAAGACCTGCAGATTCCCCATCTCTTCTGAACAAAACGGTGTCAGAATGAGCGTTCTAGCTCCTACGGTTAGGAAATTATGGCCATTTGTTCAAGGGGAATCCTGAATGTGAGAAATACACTGAAGAAAACCCATAGCTCTCTCTGTGTCTGTGTGTGTAAGTGCTGATTACAGCAGGTGCAGCTAATTTAGCTGACCTAGATATACCAAGCCCAGACTCTCAACAGCCCCTGTACACTTTGCTCTCTGTGTGTGTGTGTGAGTATCAATATTTCTCCCATGTTAAAGTATTACTCCTCCATAATAGTATTTGTGCTAAATCAAAGTACTTCTACTACATCTTAGTACTTCTGCTCAATCATAGTATTTCTGCTAAATCATAGTATTTTGAAAATCATGGTGTTTGTGCCAAATCATGGTTTTGGGGCAAACCATAATATTTATTTTATGTTATAGTATTACTACTAAGTGGAGGAATGTGTGTTATGTTATAGTATATTTGCTGAATATAGTATATCTGCCAAATCATAGTATTTATCCCAAATCATAGTATTTGTGCAAAATTACAGTATTTCTGCTAAAAAGCAGAAATAGTACCTTTAGCAGAAATTTGTGTCAAAAGATATTATTTATGTTAAAACATAGTATTTCTGCTAAATCATAGTATTTCTGCCAAATCATAGTATTTGTACTTATTCATAGTACTTGTGCCAAATCATAGTATTTGTACCCAATCATAGTATTTCTGCAATATGATCGTATTTGTGCCAAATCATGGTATCTTTTGCCAAATCATGGTATTTGTGCCAAATCATGTTATTTGTGCCCAGTTAAAATTTCTGTTATATTATAGTGTTACTACTAAGTCGTAGAATTTCTGTTATGTTATAGTATATCTGCTGATTATAGTATATGTGCCAAATAATAGTATTTATAGCAAATCATAGTATTACTGCCCAAATATTTCTTGTAGTATTTGTAGTAGTAGTTGTTGTAGTATTTGTGCAAAACATAGAATTTCTGCAAAATCATAGTATATCTGTTATGTTATAGTATTACTACTAAGGCATAGTATTCCTACCAAATCATAGTATTCCAAATCATAGTATTACTGCAATTCCATAGTATTTGAGCGAAATCGTAGTATTTGTGCAAAACCATACTATGTCTGCAAAATCACATTATATCTGCTATGTTATAGTATTACTACTAAGGCATAGTATTTCTACCAAATCATAGTATTCCTTCAAAATCATAGTATCACTGCAATTTCATAGTATTTGAGCGAAATTGTAGTATTTGTACTAAATCATGGTACTTGTACCAAATCATAGTATTTTTGCAAATCATATTATTTGAACCAAAACATTGTATTTGTATGAAGTCATAGTATTTCTTCTAAATCATAGTATTTCACCCAAATCTCAGTAGTTGTGCTAAAACCCAGTATTATTGCCAAATCGTAGTATTTGTACTGAAACACAGTATTTGTGCCAATAAGAGTATTTGTACTAAATCATAGTACTTGTGCCAAATCATAGTATTTCTGCCATATTGTGCTAGTTGTGCAAAAACATAGACTGTCTGCAAAATCATAGTATATCTGTTATGTTATAGTATTACTACTAAGTCACAGTATTTCTGCCAATTCGTAGTATTTGTACTAAATCATACTACTCGTGCCAAATCATAGCATTGAAATCAAAATATAGTATTTGTACCAAAGCATTGTATTTTGTAACAAGTACAGTATTTCTGCCAAATCATAGAATTACTGCAATTTCATAGTATTTTGAGGAATCCCTTTTGTTATAGTATTACTTCTAAGTCATAGTATTTCTGCTTTGTCATAGTATTTGTACTGAAACATAGTATTTCTGCCAAATCATAGTATTACTGCTATTTCATAGTATTTGAGTGAAATTACAGTGTTTCTGCAAAAACATTGTATTTCTGCAAAATCATAGTATTTCTCTCATCTTAAAGTACTCAATTATTGTATTTGTGCCAAAGTTTAGTATTTCTGCCAAATGATATTATCTCTGCTAAATCATAGTGTCTGCCAAATCATAGTATTTGTGCCAAATTATGGGATTTTGCCAAAACATGGTACTTGTGCCAAATTATAGTATTTGTGCCCAATTAATATTTCTGTTATGTTATAGTATTACTACTAAGTCGTAGAATTTCTGTTATGTTCTGCCAAATCATAGTATTACGGCTATTTCAAAGTATTTGAGTGAAATTACAGTGTTTCTGCAAAGACATTGTATTTCTGCTAAATCATAGTATTTCTGTTATCTTAAAGTACTTGCACTCAATTATAGTATTTGTGCCAAAGTTTACTATTTCTGCCAAATCATATTATCTCTGCTAAATCATAGTGTCCACCAAATCATAATATTTGTGCCTAAGCGCAGCATTTGTACCAAAACATAGTATTGCTGCTATATCATAGTATTTGAGCCAAATCATAGTATATGTCCTAAAACATAGTATTTCTGCCAAATCATAGTATTTGTCCTAAAGCATAGTATTTCAACAAAATCACAGTATTTCTGCTATGTTATAGTATTTGTGCTTGTAGAAAAACCTGTGTTAGTGTGAGCTACATTACCCAGCAGCCTCTGAGCAGTGAGGGAATTCATGGGACTTCTGAGCTAGATGGTCTTCCTTCGTTCCTGTGCTAACGATTGAGGAGAGAGCTGCTGGGAAGGGGAGCAAATAGCCCATCCTGTATTTGTTGGGGATGGTGTGTGTCACATAAACGTGAGTTAATGTTCCATGCTTAAGATGTTTACCCTGCTACTTGTGTGTATTGGTTTTAGTTACCTTTAGCGTATGTGCTAGTTAGCGATAGCTATGGCAGCACAGTTATTTGATTGTTTTGGGCTTGTTCCTGCTTTGTTTGGTCCCCCTGCAAATTTATGTGAATTTGTACACTGTAATATCGCTGTATTACGTAGTGGCTAAGTAGGAGGCTGACTGTTACTAAGTGCATCAGTGTACATAGGTCATCTGTTGTGTTGGAGTGCCCTCTTGTGGCGCCTTTTGGGTAGTGCCTTAGTAAACACTGCAAAGAAGTGGTATCAGACTGGTTTGTAGTGGAGGAATTTGTTGCCAGTTTCTTTCATCTTTAATCCGTATTCATGTTGTAATGTAGTAACTTTTGTGGCACAAATACCACAATATGGCAGAAATACCATGTTTTGGCACAAATACTTTGATTTGGTATACTTTAGCTTCTTCACCCCTTTTCAGCAAAATTTTCATTTTTTCACCCCTTTTCAGCACAAATTCCAGCTTTTTGGCGGTTTTCAGAAAAAAAAACCTCTTTTCAGCAGAAACTCTGCTGATTCACCTCTTTTCAGCGCAAGGTTCTGCTTCTTTGCCTCTTTTCTGCAGAAATTCTGCTGATTCACCTCTTTTCTGCAAAATTTTCATCCTTTTGCCTCTTATCAGCACAGTTCTCAGCAGCTTCTGATAATTTCAGCACAATTGTCAGTCTATCTACCTCTTTTTTGTGAGAATGAGTTTGGCTCAGTGAGATGAGTAGCTGCCTTGAGGCCAGGAGGTTCGAGGGGAATCCTGAATGTGAATGTAAGAAATACACTGCAGAAAACTTATACCTCTCTGTGTCTGTGTGTGTAAGGGCTGATTACAGCAGGTGCAGCTAATTTAACTGACCTAGATATACCAAGCCCAGACTCTTAACAGCCACTGTTCCCTTAGGCTCTGTGTATGTGTGTATGTTTGTGTGTCTGTATCAATATTTCTCCCATGTTAAAGTATTACTCCTCCATAATAGTATTTCTGTTAAATCAAAGTACTTCTACTACATCTTAGTATTTCTGCTAAATCATAGTATTTTGGCCAAATCATGGTATTTGTGCCAAAGCATAGTATTTCCACAAAATAACAGTATTTCTGCTATGTTATATTATTACTGCTCATAGTATTTCTGCCAAATCTTGGTATTTGTTCCAAAGCATAGTATTTCTGCCAAATCACAATATAACTGCAAAATAAAGGGTTTTTTTTTTTTTTAGACAAATCATAGTGTTTGTGCTAAATCCTAGTAATTCTGCTCAATCATAGAATTTCTGCTATGCTGAAGTGCTTTTGCTAGATTACAGAATTTCTGCTAAGTCAAAGTATTTCATGTAAGTCATAGTATTTATACCAAGTCCCAGTGTTTCTGCCAAATCATAAATCATAAATAATGTGGCGTGTTGGGGAACAGCTAGTTCTCTCCCATCATGCCTTGGGACATGTGCTGCATTTGAGATGTTCTTGTTTCATTGTTTATGGTTACGTTACTTTTAACTGTTGTCTTGAATGTTGTGTTTATACTATGGTACAAAGTCACTGACAGTTATTGTTTTATAGGAAGAATGCAGTACCATAAGTGAGTTCTGTTATGCTGTTATTGACCCTTGAAGCACATTGTGACACAAGCAAGTATGTTCAATAAAAACTCCCCTACCAGCTTGGGGTGGAAATACAGGCTCAATCTGTCCCTGTGAGCTTCTTTGCAAGATTCATCTGCATGCCACAATAATTTTAATAAAGCAAAGTTAAGACGAGAGGCTTGTGCCAATTCATCTTCAGACACTGCTGACACTCACGGTTGGAGCAGTTTTACTGTCATCTTACTGTTGAGCCATAAATTACGTTTGTTTTCAAACTCTTGAGCCATAAATTACGTTTGTTTTCAAACTCTTAAAATGAAGCCGTTTCTTCTCTCGTCATATCTCCGCGACGGAGGTACAAAGAGCTATCGCAGTCAAAGTTCATGAAATTCTGCTGATTCACCCAGTAAAGGAATTGTGCTTCTATCCCACCTAGTTTTTGAGTTACACGACGTTTTGTAACTCCAGAAAACGGCGCTTTTCACGCCTCTCACTGCGATCTAATTCTGACTGCTCATCTCCCTGTTTTCCAGGCACTGGCTCTCTTTGCCGGTGGCGCATTTGGTAATGACACGGGTCTGCAGCCCAAAGGTCGTGGGTTCAATCCCACCTTGGTCCACATGGTTTTTTTTTCACTACAAATTTATACACTATCACAGACCTGTATTTTATATTGCTAATTTATTACAATTCTGCAAAGTTTTATGATTTTAGCAGCTTTTCAGCGCAAGTTTCTGCTTCTTTGGCTCTTTTCTGCAGAAATTCTGCTGATTCACCTCTTTTCTGCAAAATTTTCAGCCTTTTCACTTCTTCTCAGCACAATTCTCAGCAGCTTCTGCTCATTTAGCAAAATTGTCAGTTTCTCCATCATTTTTTTGAGAGAAAGAGTTTGGTTCAGTGAGATGAGCAGCTGCTTTGAGATGAGAACTGTCAGGTTCAAATCCCGGTCATGGCAAAACCTGTTTTCAGTTTTCTCTTTTGTTCTGCCTCTTTTCTGCAGAAATTCAGCTGATTTACCTCTTTTCTGCAAAATTTTCAGCCTTTTCACCTCTTCTCAGCAGCTTCTGCTCATTTCAGCAGAATTGTCGGTCTCTCCTCCTCTTCTTGAGAGAATGAGTTTAGCTCAGTGAGATGAGTAGCTGCCTTGACACCAGGAGGACCAGGTTCGAATCCTGCTCAGGCTTACATAGTTTTTTTTCACCACCATACAACTTTTTGCAACTTTTCAGCTTTTTCAGCTTTTCAGCAGACAGCTTCAGCGTTAAGGCATCCACACAGCATTTTAAGAGGAAATGCAAATATTTTTTCTAGTTGTGTGGATGCCCTAAAAGGGCTTCACACTATTGAGATCCTGTTTCTCTTTCTTCTTTATTATTCTTCTTCAAGTTGCTTCCGTTATAGTTTTTTGCCGTTTAACTACTGCCTCAGTTTTCAGCCGATTTTCTCCGTTCAAACTCTATACTGTTTGGTAATGACACGGGTCTGCAGCCCAAAGGTCGTGGGTTCAATCCCACCTTGGTCCACATGGTTTTTTTTTCACTACAAATTTATACACTATCACAGACCTGTATTTTATATTGCTAATTTATTACAATTCTGCAAAGTTTTATGATTTTAGCAGCTTTTCTAATATGGACCTCAGATTCTTGTTAACGCTCCATGGCAGAAACAAGTACACAGCCTGATGAAGCAGACTGAGGCAGTACCTTGATTGGTGAATTAGAGCAGAACCAGGTTGTTCTTTCATTTCATTTCTTTATTTATTTCACACATGGTTCAACAGTGTTTCTTTTTCTACATACAGAACCTTCTGCCTCTTTTCAGCAGAAATTCTGCTCATTCACCTCATCTCTTGTGTTGGAGTGCCCTCTTGTGGCGCCTTTTGGGTAGTGCCTTAGTAAACGTGAACACTGCAAAGAAGTGGTATCAGACTGGTTTGTAGTGGAGGAATTTGTTGCCAGTTTCTTTCATCTTTAATCCGTATTTATGTTGTAATGTAGTAGTACCACAATATGGCAGAAACACTATGTTTTGGCACAAATACTTTGATTTAGTATACTTTAGCTTCTTCAGCTTCTTCACCCCTTTTCAGCAAAATTTTCATTTTTTCACCCCTTTTCAGCACAAATTCCAGCTTTTTGGCTGTATTCAGAAAAAAGACAACTCTTTTGAGCAGAAACTCTGCTGATTCATCTCTTTTCAGCGCAAGTTTCTGCTTCTTGGCTCTTTTCTGCAGAAATTCTGCTGATTCACCTCTTTTCTGCAAAATTTTCAGCCTTTTCACCTCTTATCAGCACAATTGTCAGCAGCTTCTGCTCATTTCAGCAGAATTGTCCGTCTCTCCACCTCTTCTTTGTAAGAATGACCACTTTGGCTCAGGAAATGAATCCCGCCTTTGAGCAGAAATTCTGCTGATTCATCTCTTTTCAGCGCAAGTTTCTGCTTCTTTGGCTCTTTTCTGCAGAAATTCTGCTGATTCACCTCTTTTCTGCAAAATTTTCAGCCTTTTCACTTCTTCTCAGCACAATTCTCAGCAGCTTCTGCTCATTTAGCAAAATTGTCAGTTTCTCCATCTCTTTTTGAGAGAAAAGTTTGGTTCAGTGAGATGAGCAGCTGCTTTGAGATGAAAACGGTCAGGTTCAAATCCCGGTCATGGCAAAACCTGTTTTCAGTTTTTTCTTTTGTTCTGCCTCTTTTCTGCAGAAATTCAGCTGATTTACCTCTTTTCTGCAAAATTTTCAGCCTTTTCACCTCTTCTCAGCAGCTTCTGCTCATTTCAGCAGAGTTTGTCGGTCTCTCCTCCTCTTCTTGAGAGAATGAGTTTAGCTCAGTGAGATGAGTAGCTGCCTTGACACCAGGAGGACCAGGTTCGAATCCTGCTCAGGGCGACATGTTTTTTTTCACCACCATACAACTTTTTGCAACTTTTCAGCTTTTTCAGCTTTTCAGCAGACAGCTTCAGCGTTAAGGCATCCACACAGCATTTTCGCAGGAAATGCAAATTTTTCTAGTTGTGTGGATGCCCTAAAAGGCTTCCACACTATTGAGATCCTGTTTCTCTTTCTTCTTTATTATTATTCTTCAAGTTGCTTCCGTGACGTTTTTGCCGTTTAACTACTGCCTCAGTTTTCAGCCGATTTTCTCCGTTCAAACTCTATACTGTTCTGCTCTTTCTGCTAACGTTTGCTATGACTTTTGGTGTTTATTACTGTTATACTTTTTAAAATATTACACTTTTTTTCCTTTAATTTGTCCCATTGAAATGAATGGAAATCTTCAGAAATTCTGCTAAAACTTGCTTGTTTTTGAAACTTAACTACTTTGTCATACTTTCACCTAGAAACTCCATTCAAACTTTAAAATGTTCTCAGATTATTGGGCTATTCCTGTCTGATTCAGCTTTTTCAGATCTTCTACCGTTTTAATTTTATACCTCTTTAAGTTTTCAGTTGCAAAATTGGGATTTTCAGAAAATACATGCGTTGTTATGGTTGCTATGCAATTAACTCAGAGTGTGCACTCGTCCTTTCTGAATTTTCTCTTCATGTCTGAACGACTTCTTGCTACTCGCTCAATTTCCACTCAACCCCACAAATTATACATCAAAACGTAGGTATTTTTGCTGGCTTTCAGAAAATGTCACCATCATTGTTGTGGGACTTATAGATTTTTGCAAATCTCCTCAGAGTAACATAAAGTCTCAAAACTCTCCATAGAAACTCAATGGAGAGTTTCTTCAAAATCAGCGCTGGAATTCTCTAATGAGAGGCATTTTCAAATCGTCATATCTCCTTAACGAAACAAAGTTGAGACATGAGGCTTGTGCCCATATATCTTCAGACATCCCTGATGCTCACAATTCAAAATTTTTTTCCCACCTATTACCGTTTTGAGATGAGTTACACTTGTTTGAGGGTAGGAAATTCGTGCCTTGCTCAGATCTCTTCAGATTTCAAACTCTGGAAATGAGGCACTTTTTTCTCTCGTCATATCTTTTGATGGATTTCAACAGAGACCTGAAAATTTCCATGACTGTTCACCAAAGCCTGCTGTTTCTTACGGTGAAAGAATGATTTTGATGCTCCATATAGATTTAGAGTTACAAAACGTTGTTTGAGGGCAAGTCAAGGCAGTTTTGCTTTGCCTCTACTCAGTTACAGTGTGTTACAAGTCATATATCTTCAATAATTTATATTTTATCTCTGAATTATGAAGACCTGCAGATTCCCCATCTCTTCTGAACAAAACGGTGTCAGAATGACCGTTCTAGCTCCTACGGTTAGGAAATTATGGCCATTTGTTCGAGGGGAATCCTTAATGTGAGAAATACACTGAAGAAAACCCATAGCTCTCTCTGTGTCTGTGTGTGTAAGTGCTGATTACAGCAGGTGCAGCTAATTTAGCTGACCTAGATATACCAAGCCCAGACTCTCAACAGCCCCTGTACACTTTGCTCTCTGTGTATGCGTGTGTGAGTATCAATATTTCTCCCATGTTAAAGTATTACTCCTCCATAATAGTATTTGTGCTAAATCAAAGTACTTCTACTACATCTTAGTACTTCTGCTCAATCATAGTATTTCTGCTAAATCATAGTATTTTTGAAAAATCATGGTGTTTGTGCCAAATCATGGTTTTGGGGCAAAACCATAATATTTATTTTATGTTATAGTATTACTACTAAGTGGAGGAATGTGTGTTATGTTATAGTATATTTGCTGAATATAGTATATCTGCCAAATCATAGTATTTATCCCAAATCATAGTATTTGTGCAAAATTACAGTATTTCTGCTAAAAAGCAGAAATAGTACCTTTAGCAGAAATTTGTGTCAACAGATATTATTTATGTTAAAACATAGTATTTCTGCTAAATCATAGTATTTCTGCCAAATCATAGTATTTGTACTTATTCATAGTACTTGTGCCAAATCATAGTATTTGTACCCAATCATAGTATTTCTGCAATATGATCGTATTTGTGCCAAATCATGGTATCTTTTGCCAAATCATGGTATTTGTGCCAAATCATGTTATTTGTGCCCAGTTAAAATTTCTGTTATATTATAGTGTTACTACTAAGTCGTAGAATTTCTGTTATGTTATAGTATATCTGCTGATTATAGTATATGTGCCAAATAATAGTATTTATAGCAAATCATAGTATTACTGCCCAAATATTTCTTGTAGTATTTGTAGTAGTAGTTGTTGTAGTATTTGTGCAAAAACATAGAATTTCTGCAAAATCATAGTATATCTGTTATGTTATAGTATTACTACTAAGGCATAGTATTCCTACCAAATCATAGTATTCCAAATCATAGTATTACTGCAATTCCATAGTATTTGAGCGAAATCGTAGTATTTGTGCAAAACCATACTATGTCTGCAAAATCACATTATATCTGCTATGTTATAGTATTACTACTAAGGCATAGTATTTCTACCAAATCATAGTATTCCTTCAAAATCATAGTATCACTGCAATTTCATAGTATTTGAGCGAAATTGTAGTATTTGTACTAAATCATGGTACTTGTACCAAATCATAGTATTTTTGCAAATCATATTATTTAAACCAAAACATTGTATTTGTGCTGAAGTCATAGTATTTCTTCTAAATCATAGTATTTCACCCAAATCTCAGTAGTTGTGCTAAAACCCAGTATTATTGCCAAATCGTAGTATTTGTACTGAAACATAGTATTTGTGCCAATAAGAGTATTTGTACTAAATCATAGTACTTGTGCCAAATCATAGTATTTCTGCCATATTGTGCTAGTTGTGCAAAAACATAGACTGTCTGCAAAATCATAGTATATCTGTTATGTTATAGTATTACTACTAAGTCACAGTATTTCTGCCAATTCGTAGTATTTGTACTAAATCATACTACTCGTGCCAAATCATAGCATTGAAATCAAAATATAGTATTTGTACCAAAGCATTGTATTTGTAATGAAGTACAGTATTTCTGCCAAATCATAGAATTACTGCAATTTCATAGTATTTTGAGGAATCCCTTTTGTTATAGTATTACTTCTAAGTCATAGTATTTCTGCTTTGTCATAGTATTTGTACTGAAACATAGTATTTCTGCCAAATCATAGTATTACTGCTATTTCATAGTATTTCAGTGAAATTACAGTGTTTCTGCAAAAACATTGTATTTCTGCAAAATCATAGTATTTCTCTCATCTTAAAGTACTCAATTATTGTATTTGTGCCAAAGTTTAGTATTTCTGCCAAATGATATTATCTCTGCTAAATCATAGTGTCTGCCAAATCATAGTATTTGTGCCAAATTATGGGATTTTGCTAAAACATGGTACTTGTGCCAAATTATAGTATTTGTGCCCAATTAATATTTCTGTTATGTTATAGTATTACTACTAAGTCGTAGAATTTCTGTTATGTTCTGCCAAATCATAGTATTACGGCTATTTCAAAGTATTTGAGTGAAATTACAGTGTTTCTGCAAAGACATTGTATTTCTGCTAAATCATAGTATTTCTGTTATCTTAAAGTACTTGCACTCAATTATAGTATTTGTGCCAAAGTTTACTATTTCTGCCAAATCATATTATCTCTGCTAAATCATAGTGTCCACCAAATCATAATATTTGTGCCTAAGCGCAGCATTTGTACCAAAACATAGTATTGCTGCTATATCATAGTATTTGAGCCAAATCATAGTATATGTCCTAAAACATAGTATTTCTGCCAAATCATAGTATTTGTCCTAAAGCATAGTATTTCAACAAAATCACAGTATTTCTGCTATGTTATAGTATTTGTGCTTGTAGAAAAACCTGTGTTAGTGTGAGCTACATTACCCAGCAGCCTCTGAGCAGTGAGGGAATTCATGGGACTTCTGAGCTAGATGGTCTTCCTTCGTTCCTGTGCTAACGATTGAGGAGAGAGCTGCTGGGAAGGGAGCAAATAGCCCATCCTGTATTTGTTGGGGATGGTGTGTGTCACATAAACGTGAGTTAATGTTCCATGCTTAAGATGTTTACCCTGCTACTTGTGTGTATTGGTTTTAGTTACCTTTAGCGTATGTGCTAGTTAGCGATAGCTATGGCAGCACAGTTATTTGATTGTTTTGGGCTTGTTCCTGCTTTGTTTGGTCCCCTGCAAATTTATGTGAATTTGTACACTGTAATATCGCTGTATAACGTAGTGGCTAAGTAGGAGGCTGACTGTTACTAAGTGCATCAGTGTACATAGGTCATCTGTTGTGTTGGAGTGCCCTCTTGTGGCGCCTTTTGGGTAGTCCCTTAGTAAACACTGCAAAGAAGTGGTATCAGACTGGTTTGTAGTGGAGGAATTTGTTGCCAGTTTCTTTCATCTTTAATCCGTATTCATGTTGTAATGTAGTAACTTTTGTGGCACAAATACCACAATATGGCAGAAATACCATGTTTTGGCACAAATACTTTGATTTGGTATACTTTAGCTTCTTCACCCCTTTTCAGCAAAATTTTCATTTTTTTCACCCCTTTTCAGCACAAATTCCAGCTTTTTGGCGGTTTTCAAAAAAACCTCTTTTCAGCAGAAACTCTGCTGATTCACCTCTTTTCAGCGCAAGGTTCTGCTTCTTTGCCTCTTTTCTGCAGAAATTCTGCTGATTCACCTCTTTTCTGCAAAATTTTCATCCTTTTTGCCTCTTATCAGCACAGTTCTCAGCAGCTTCTGATAATTTCAGCACAATTGTCAGTCTATCTACCTCTTTTTGTGAGAATGAGTTTGGCTCAGTGAGATGAGTAGCTGCCTTGAGACCAGGAGGTTCGAGGGGAATCCTGAATGTGAATGTAAGAAATACACTGCAGAAAACTTATACCTCTCTCTGTGTGTGTGTGTGTAAGGGCTGATTACAGCAGGTGCAGCTAATTTAACTGACCTAGATATACCAAGCCCAGACTCTTAACAGCCACTGTTCCCTTTACGCTCTGTGTATGTGTATGTTTGTGTGTCTGTATCAATATTTCTCCCATGTTAAAGTATTACTCCTCCATAATAGTATTTCTGTTAAATCAAAGTACTTCTACTACATCTTAGTATTTCTGCTAAATCATAGTATTTTGGCCAAATCATGGTATTTGTGCCAAAGCATAGTATTTCCACAAAATAACAGTATTTCTGCTATGTTATATTATTACTGCTCATAGTATTTCTGCCAAATCTTGGTATTTGTTCCAAAGAATAGTATTTCTGCCAAATCACAATATAACTGCAAAATAAAGGGTTTTTTTTTTTTTAGACAAATCATAGTGTTTGTGCTAAATCCTAGTAATTCTGCTCAATCATAGAATTTCTGCTATGCTGAAGTGCTTTTTGCTAGATTACAGAATTTCTGCTAAGTCAAAGTATTTCATGTAAGTCATAGTATTTATACCAAGTCCCAGTGTTTCTGCCAAATCATAAATCATAAATAATGTGGTGTGTTGGGGAACAGCTAGTTCTCTCCCATCATGCCTTGGGACATGTGCTGCATTTGAGATGTTCTTGTTTCATTGTTTATGGTTACGTTACTTTTAACTGTTGTCTTGAATGTTGTGTTTATACTATGGTACAAAGTCACTGACAGTTATTGTTTTATAGGAAGAATGCAGTACCATAAGTGAGTTCTGTTATGCTGTTATTGACCCTTGAAGCACATTGTGACACAAGCAAGTATGTTCAATAAAAACTCCCCTACCAGCTTGGGGTGGAAATACAGACTCAATCTGTCCCTGTGAGCTTCTTTTGCAAGATTCATCTGCATGCCACAATAATTTTAATAAAGCAAAGTTAAGACGAGAGGCTTGTGCCAATTCATCTTCAGACACTGCTGACACTCACGGTTGGAGCAGTTTTTACTGTCATCTTACTTTTGAGCCATAAATTACGTTTTTGTTTTCAAACTCTCAAAAAATGAAGCCGTTTCTTCTCTCGTCATATCTCCGCGACGGAGGTACAAAAGCTATCGCAGTCAAAGTTCATGAAATTCTGCTGATTCACCCAGTAAAGGAATTGTGCTTCTATCCCACCTAGTTTTTGAGTTACACGACGTTTTGTAACTCCAGAAAACGGCGCTTTTACGCCTCTCACTGCGATCTAATTCTGACTGCTCATCTCCCTGTTTTCCAGGCACTGGCTCTCTTTGCCGGTGGCGCATTTGGTAATGACACGGGTCTGCAGCTCAAAGGTCGTGGGTTCAATCCCACCTTGGTCCACATGGTTTTTTTTTTCACTACAAATTTATACACTATCACAGACCTGTAATTTATATTGCTAATTTTTTTCACTACAAATGAGTAGTGCAAAAACATACTATGTCTGCAACATCACAGTATATCTGTTATGTTATAGTATTACTACTAAATCACAGTATTTCTGCCAATTCAAGGAGGCTGACTGTTACTAAGTGCATCAGTGTACATAGGTCATCTCTTGTGTTGGAGTGCCCTCTTGTGGCGCCTTTTGGGTAGTGCCTTAGTAAACGTGAACACTGCAAAGAAGTGGTATCAGACTGGTTTGTAGTGGAGGAATTTGTTGCCAGTTTCTTTCATCTTTAATCCGTATTCATGTTGTAATGTAGTAGTACCACAATATGGCAGAAACACTATGTTTTGGCACAAATACTTTGATTTGGTATACTTTAGCTTCTTCACCCCTTTTCAGCAAAATTTTCATTTTTTTCACCCCTTTTCAGCACAAATTCCAGCTTTTTTGGCTGTTTTCAGAAAAAAAAAAACTCTTTTCAGCAGAAACTCTGCTGATTCATCTCTTTTCAGCGCAAGTTTCTGCTTCTTTGCCTCTTTTCTGCAGAAATTCTGCTGATCCACCTCTTTTCTGCAAAACTTTCAGCCTTTTCACCTGTTATCAGCACAATTCTCAGCAGCTTCTGCTCATTTCAGCAGAATTGTCCGTCTCTCCACAACAACTTTTTGCAACTTTTCATCTTTTTCAGCTTTTCAGCAGACAGCTTCAGCGTCAGGCATCCACACAGCATTTTCGCAGGAAATGCAAATTTTCTAGTTATTCTTCAAGTTGCTTCCGTGCACGTTTTTGCCGTTTAACTACTGCCTCAGTTTTCAGCCGATTTTCTCCGTTCAAACTCTATACTGTTCTGCTCTTTCTGCTAATGTTTGCTATGACTTTTGGTGTTTATTACTGTTATACTTTTTAAAATATTACACTTTTTCCTTTAATTTGTCCCATTGAAATGAATGGAAATCTTCAGAAATTCTGCTAAAACTTGCTTGTTTTTGAAACTTAACTACTTTGTCATACTTTCACCTAGAAACTCCATTCAAACTTTAAAATGTTCTCAGACTATTGGGCTATTGCTGTGTGATTCAGCTTTTTCAGATCTTCTACCGTTTTAATTTTATACCTCTTTAAGTTTTCAGTTGCAAAATTGGGATTTTTTCAGAAAATACATGCGTTGTTATGGTTGCTATGCAATTAACTCAGAGTGTGCACTCGTCCTTTCTGAATTTTCTCTTCATGTCTGAACGACTTCTTGCTACTCGCTCAATTTCCACTCAACCCCACAAATTATACATCAAAACGTAGGTATTTTTGCTGGCTTTCAGAAAATGTCACCATCATTGTTGTGGGACTTATAGATTTTTGCAAATCTCCTCAGAGTAACATAAAGTATCAAAACTCTCCATAGAAACTCAATGGAGAGTTTCTTCAAAATCAGCGCTGGAATTCTCTAATGAGAGGCATTTTCAAATCGTCATATCTCCTTAACGAAACAAAGTTGAGACATGAGGCTTGTGCCCATATATCTTCAGACATCCCTGATGCTCACAATTCAAAATTTTTTTCCCACCTATTACCGTTTTGAGATGAGTTACACTTGTTTGAGGGTAGGAAATTCGTGCCTTGCTCAGATCTCTTCAGATTTCAAACTCTGGAAATGAGGCACTTTTTTTCTCTCGTCATATCTTTTGATGGATTTCAACAGAGACCTGAAAATTTCCATGACTGTTCACCAAAGCCTGCTGTTTCTTACGGTGAAAGAATGATTTTGATGCTCCATATAGATTTAGAGTTACAAAACGTTGTTTGAGGGCAAGTCAAGGCAGTTTTGCTTTGCCTCTACTCAGTTACAGTGTGTTACAAGTCATATATCTTCAATAATTTATATTTTATCTCTGAATTATGAAGACCTGCAGATTCCCCATCTCTTCTGAACAAAGCGGTGTCAGAATGACCGTTCTAGCTCCTACGGTTAGGAAATTATGGCCATTTGTTCGAGGGGAATCCTGAATGTGAGAAATACACTGCAGAAAACTTATACCTCTCTCTGTGTCTGTGTGTGTAAGAGCTGATTACAGCAGGTGCAGCCAATTTAGCTGACCTAGATATACCAAGCACAGACTCTTAACAGCCACTGTACACTTTGCTCTCTGTGTATGTGTGTGTGAGTATCAATATTTCTCCCATGTTAAAGTATTACTCCTCCATAATAGTATTTGTGCTAAATCAAAGTACTTCTACTACATGTTAGTACTTCTGCTCAATCATAGTATTTCTGCTAAATCGAAGTATTTTTGACAAATCATGGTATTTGTGCCAAATCATGGTTTTGGGGCAGAACCATAATATTTATTTTATGTTATGAGATTACTACTAAGTGGAGGAATGTCTGTTATGTTATAGTATATTTGCTGAATATAGTATATCTGCCAAATCATAGTATTTATCCCAAATCATAGTGTTTATGCAAAATTACAGTATTTCTGCTAAAAAGCAGAAATAGTACCTTTAGCAGAAATTTCTGTCAAAAGATATTATTTATGTTAAAACATAGTATTTCTGCTAAGTCATAGTATTTCTGCCAAATCATAGTATTTGTACTTATTCATAGTACTTGTGCCAAATCATAGTATTTGTACCCAATTATAGTATTTCTGCCATATCATCGTGATTTGTGCCAAATCATGGTATTTTTTTGCCAAATCATGGTTTTGGGGCAAATCATGTTATTTGTGTCCAGTTAAAATTTCTGTTATATTATAGTGTTACTACTAAGTCGTAGAATTTCTGTTATGTTATAGTATATCTGCTGATTATAGTATATGTGCCAAATCATAGTATTTATAGCAAATCATAGTATTACTGCCCAAACATAGTATTTCTGCCAAATTGTAGTATTTGTGCAAAAAAACATAGAATTTCTGCAAAATCATAGTATATCTGTTATGTTATAGTATTACTACTAAGGCATAGTATTCCTATCAAATCATAGTATTCCAAATCATAGTATTACTGCAATTCCATAGTATTTGAGCGAAATCGTAGTATTTGTGCAAAACCATACTATGTCTGCAAAATCACATTATATCTGCTATGTTATAGTATTACTACTAAGGCATAGTATTTCTACCAAATCATAGTATTCCTTCAAAATCATAGTATCACTGCAATTTCATAGTATTTGAGCGAAACTGTAGTATTTGTACTAAATCATGGTACTTGTGCCAAATCATAGTATTTTTGCAAATCATATTATTTGAACCAAAACATTGTATTTGTATGAAGTCATAGTATTTCTTCTAAATCATGGTATTTCACCCAAATCTCAGTAGTTGTGCTAAAACCCAGTATTATTGCCAAATCGTAGTATTTGTACTGAAACATAGTATTTGTGCCAATAAGAGTATTTGTACTAAATCATAGTACTTGTGCCAAATCATAGTATTTCTGCCATATTGTGCTAGTTGTGCAAAAACATAGACTGTCTGCAAAATCATAGTATATCTGTTATGTTATAGTATTACTACTAAGTCACAGTATTTCTGCCAATTCGTAGTATTTGTACTAAATCATACTACTCGTGCCAAATCATAGTATTGAAATCAAAATATAGTATTTGTACCAAAGCATTGTATTTGTCAGTACAGTATTTCTGCCAAATCATAGAATTACTGCAATTTCATAGTATTTTGAGGAATCCCTTTTGTTATAGTATTACTTCTAAGTCATAGTATTTCTGCTTTGTCATAGTATTTGTACTGAAACATAGTATTTCTGCCAAATCATAGTATTACTGCTATTTCATATTATTTGAGTGAAATTACAGTGTTTCTGCAAAGACATAGTATTTCTGCCAAATCATAGTATTACTGCTATTTCATAGTATTTGAGTGAAATTACAGTGTTTCTGCAAAAACATTGGTTGGTATTGGTTTTAGTTACCTTTAGCGTATGCGCTAGTTAGCAATAGCTATGGCAGCCCAGTTATTTTATTGTTTTGGGCTTGTTCCTGCTTTGTTTTTTTTCCCCTGCAAATTTATGTGAATTTGTACACTGTAATATCGCTGTATTACGTAATGGCTAAGTAGGAGGCTGACTGTTACTAAGTGCATCAGTGTACATAGGTCATCTCTTGTGTTGGAGTGCCCTCTTGTGGCGCCTTTTGGGTAGTGCCTTAGTAAAGCGTGAACACTGCAAAGAAGTGGTATCAGACTGGTTTGTAGTGGAGGAATTTGTTGCCAGTTTCTTTCATCTTTAATCCGTATTCATGTTGTAATGTAGTAGTACCACAATATGGCAGAAACACTATGTTTTGGCACAAATACTTTGATTTGGTATACTTTAGCTTCTTCACCCCTGTAGGCAAAATTTTCATTTTTTTCACCCCTTTTCAGCACAAATTCCAGCTTTTTGGCTGTTTTCAGAAAAACAAAACTCTTTTGAGCAGAAACTCTGCTGATTCATCTCTTTTCAGCGCAACTTATTGCTTCTTTAGCTCTTTTCTGCAGAAATTCTGCTGATTCACCTCTTTTCTGCAAAATGTTCAGCCTTTTCACCTCTTATCAGCACAAATCTCAGCTGTTTTCAGAAAAAAAAACTCTTTTGAGCAGAAATTCTGCTGATTCATCTCTTTTCAGCGCAACTTATTGCTTCTTTACCTCTTTTCTGCAGAAATTCTGCTGATTCACCTCTTTTCTGCAAAATTTTCAGCCTTTTCACTTCTTCTCAGCACAGTTCTCAGCAGCTTCTGCTCATTTAGCAAAATTGTCAGTTGCTCCATCTCTTGCTTTTGTGAGAATGAGTTTGGTTCAGTGAGATGAGCAGCTACCTTGAGACCAGAAGGGCCAGGTTCAAATCCCGGTCATGGCAAAAGCTGTTTTCAGTTTTCTCTTTTGTTCTGCCTCTTTTCTGCAGAAGTTCTGCTCATTCACCTCATCTCTTGTGTTGGAGTGCCCTCTTGTGGCGCCTTTTGGGTAGTGCCTTAGTAAAGCGTGAACACTGCAAAGAAGTGGTATCAGACTGGTTTGTAGTGGAGGAATTTGTTGCCAGTTTCTTTCATCTTTAATCCGTATTCATGTTGTAATGTAGTAACTTTTGTGGCACAAATACCACAATATGGCAGAAACACTATGTTTTGGCACAAATACTTTGATTTGGTATACTTTAGCTTCTTCACCCCTTTTCAGCAAAATTTTCATTTTTTCACCCTTTTCAGCACAAATTCCATTTTTGGGGCTGTTTTCAAAAAAAAAACTCTTTTAAGGAGAAACTCTGCTGATTCATCTCTTTTCAGCGCAAGTTTCTGCTCCTTTGCCTCTTTTCTGCAGAAATTCTGCTGATTCACCTTTTTCTGCAAAATTTTCAGCCTTTTCACCTCTTATCAGCACAATTCTCAGCAGCTTCTGCTAATTTCAGCAGAGTAAGTAATGACACGTCTCTGCAGTTCAAAGGTCGTCGTTCAATCCCACCTTGGTCAACATTTTTTTCCTACAAATTTATACACTATCACAGACCTCTAATTTATATTGCTAATTTCTTTCACTACAAATGAGTAGTGCAAAAACATACTATGTCTGTCTGCAACATCACAGTATATCTGTTATGTTATAGTATTACTACTAAATCACAGTATTTCTGCCAATTCAAGGAGGCTGACTGTTACTAAGTGCATCAGTGTACATAGGTCATCTGTTGTGTTGGAGTGCCCTCTTGTGGCGCCTTTTGGATAGTGCCTTAGTAAATGTGAACACTGCAAAGAAGTGGTTTGTAGTGGAGGAATTTGTTGCCAGTTTCTTTCATCTTTAATCCGTATTCATGTTGTAATGTAGTAGTACCACCATATGGCAGAAACACTATGTTTTGGCACAAATACTTTGATTTTGTATACTTTAGCTTCTTCACCCCTTTTCAGCAAAATTTTCATTTTTTTCACCCCTTTTCAGCACAAATTCCAGCCTTTTTGGCTGTATTCAGAAAAAAAAAACCCAACTCTTTTCAGCAGAAACTCTGCTGATTCATCTCTTTTCAGCGCACGTTTTATGATTTTAGCAGCTTTTCTAATATGGACCTCAGATTCTTGTTAATGCTCCATGGCAGAAATACATACAAGTACCCACCTGATGAAGCAGACAGAGGCAGTACCTCTGATTGGTGAATTTGAGCAGAAACAGGTTGTTTTACCTCTTTTCAGCAGAAATTCTGCTGATTCACCTCTTTTCTGCAGAAGTTTGAGCAGCTTCTGCTCATTTCAGCAGAATTATGAGTCTCTCCACCTCTTCTTTGCAAGAGTGAGTTTGGCTCAGTGAGATGAGTGGCTTCCTTGAGACCAGGAGGGCCAGTTTCAAATCCTGCTCACGGCAGTATTTTTTTTCACCACTTTTCAGCACAAGTCCCTGCTTTTTCAGGTATTTTCAGCAAAAACATCTTTTCGGCAGAATTCTGCTGAAAATTCTGCTTATTCACCTCTTCTGCAAAATTTTCAGCCTTTTCACCTCTTATTAGCACAAATCTCAGCTGTTTTCAGAAAAAACACTTTTGAGCAGAAATTCTGCTGATTCATCTCTTTTCAGTGCAACTTTCTGCTTCTTTACCTCTTTTCTGCAGAAATTCTGCTGATTCACCTCTTTTCTGCAAAATTTTCACCCTTTTCTCCTCTTATCAGCACAATTCTCAGCAGCTTCTGCTCATTTCAGCAAAAGTGTCAGTCTCTCCACCTCTTCATTGGGAGAATGAGTTTGGCTCAGGGAGAATGAGTTTGGCTCAGTGAGATGAGTAGCTGCCTTGAGACCAGGAGGGCCGGGTTCGAATCCTGCTCATGGCAACATAGGACGGGTTTCTTTCACCACTTTTTTAGCAAAATTTCGCCGTCTTTACCCCTTTGCAGTAGAACTTTTTGCTTTTCACCACTTTTAAGCAAAAATCTCTCCTTCTTCACTTGTTTTCAGCGGAATTTTCAGTTTCTTCACCACCATACAACTTTTTGCAACTTTTCATCTTTTTCAGCTTTTCAGCAGACAGCTTCAGCGTTAAGGCATCCACACAGCATTTTCGCAGGAAATGCAAATTTTTCTAGTTGTGTGGATGCCCTCAAAAACTTCCACACTATTGAGTTCCTGTTTCTCTTTATTCTTTATCTTTCTACTTTATTCTTCTAGTTGCTTTCTCTTTATTCGTATTTGCTCCGATTACCGATTAACTACTCCTTCAGTTTTCAGCCGATTTTCTCCGTTCAAACTCTAAACTGTTCTGCTCTTTCTGCTAACGACTGCTATGACTTTTAGTGTTTATTACTGTTATACTTTTTAAAATATTACACTTTTTCCTTTAATTTGTCCCATTGAAATGAATGGAAAACTTCCACAATTCTGCTAAAACTTGCTTGTTTTGAAACTTAACTACTTTGTCATACTTTCACCTAGAAACTCCATTCAAACTTTAAAATGTTCTCAGATTATTGGGCTATTCCTGAGTGATTCAGCTTTTCAGATCTTCTACCGTTTTAATTTTATACCTCTTTAAGTTTTCAGTTGCAAAATTGTGATTTTTCAGAAAATACATGCGTTGCTATGGTTGCTATGCAATTAAGTCAGAGTGAGTGCTGGTCCGTTCTGAATTTTCTCTTCATGTCTAAACAACTTCTTGCTACTCACTCAATTTCCACTCAATCCCCACAAATTATACATCAAAACGTAGGTATTTTTGCTGGCTTTCAGAAAATGTCACTATCTTTCTTGTGGGACTTACAGATTTTTGCAAATCTCCTCAGAGCAACACAAAGTCTCAAAACTCTCCATAGAAACTCAATGGAGAGTTTCTTCAAAATCAGCGCTGGAATTCTCTAATGAGAGGCATTTTCAAATCATCATATCTCCTTAACGAAACAAAGTTGAGACATGAGGCTTGTGCAAATATATCTTCAGACACTCCTGATGCTCACAATTCTAGAAGTTTTTTCTCACCTATTACCGTTCTGAGATGAGTTACACTTGTTTGAGGGTAGGAAATTCGTCATTCGCTCAGATTTCTTCAGATTTCAAACTCTGGAAATGAACCACTTTTTCTCTCGTCATATCTTTTGATGGATTTCCACAGAGACCTGAAAATTTCCATGACTGTTCACCAAAGCCTGCTGTTTCTTACGGTGAAAGAAGGATTTTGATGCTCCATATAGATTTAGAGTTACAAAACGTTGTTTGAGGGCAAGTCAAGGCAGTTTTGCTTTGCCTCTACTCAGTTACAGTGTATTACAAGTCATATATCTTCAATAATTTATATTTTATCTCTGAATTATGAAGACCTGCAGATTCCCCATCTCTTCTGAACAAAGCGGTGTCAGAATGAGCATTCTAGCCCCTACGGTTAGGAAATTATGGCCATTTGTTCGAGGGGAGTCCTGAATGTGAGAAATACACTGAAGAAGACTCATACTTCTCTCTGTGTCTGTGTGTGTAAGGGCTGATTACAGCAGGTGCAGCCAATTTAACTGACCTAGATATACCAAGCCCAGACTCTTAACAGCCACTGTTCCCTTTAGGCTCTGTGTATGTGTGTGTGTATCAATATTTCTCCCATGTTAAAGTATTACTCCTCCATAATAGTATTTCTGCTAAATCAAAGTACTTCTACTACATCTTAGTACTTCTGCTCAATCATAGTAATTCTGGGTAATCATAGTATTTTTGCCAAATCATGGTATTTGTGCCAAATCATGGTTTTGTGTCAAATCATGACATTTCTGATATGTTATACTATTACTAGTAGGTGGAGGTATTTCTGTTATGTTATAGTATATGTGCTGAATATAGTACATCTGCCAAATCATAGTATTTATCCCAAATCATAGTATTTGTGCAAAATTACAGTATTTCTGCTAAAAAAAGCAGAAATAGTACCTTTTAGCAGAAATTTCTGTCAAAAGATATTATTTATGTTAAAACATAGTATTTCTGCTAAATCATAGTATTTGTGCCAAATCATAGTATTTCTACTGAGTCATAGTACTTGTGCCAAATCATAGTATTTGTACCCAATCATAGTATTTCTGCCATATCATTGTATTTGTGCCAAATCATGGTATTTTTTTGCCAAATCATGTTATTTGTGCCCAATTAAAATTTCTGTTATGTTATAGTATTACTACTAAGTCGTAGAATTTCTGTTATGTTATAGTATATCTGCTGATTATAGTATATGTGCCAAATCATAATATTTATAGCAAATCATAGTATTTGTGCCCAAACATAGTATTTCTTGCCAAATTGTAGTATTTGTGCAAAAACATACTATGTCTGCTAAATCACAGTATATCTGTTATGTTATAGTATTACTACTAAGGCATAGTATTTCTACCACATCATAGTATTCCTTCAAAATCATAGTATTACTGCAATTTCATAGTATTTGAGCAAAATCGTAGTATTTGTGCAAAAACATACTATGTCTGCAAAATCACAGTATATCTGTTATATTATAGTATTACTACTAAGGCATAGTATTTCTACCACATCATAGTATTCCTTCAAAATCATAGTATTACTGCAATTTCATAGTATTTGAGCAAAATCGTAGAATTTGTGCAAAAACATACTATGTCTGCAAAATCACAGTATATCTTTTATGTTATAGTATTACTACTAAGGCATAGTATTTCTACCACATCATAGTATTCCTTCAAAATCATAGTATTACTGCAATTTCATAGTATTTCAGTAAAATCGTAGTATTTGTGCAAAAACATACTGTGTCTGCAGAATCACAGTATATCTGTTTTGTTATAGTATTACTACTAAGGCATAGTATTTCTACCACATCATAGTATTCAATCAAAATAATAGTATCACTGCAATTTTATAGTATTTGAGCGAAATCGTATTATTTTTGCAAAAACATATTGTCTGTTAAATCACAGTATATGTGTTTAGAGTTACAAAAAGTTGTTTGAGGGCAGGTCAAGGCAGTTTTGCTTTGCCTCTACTCAGTTACAGTGTATTCTGAGTCATATATCTTCAACAATTTAGATTTTATCTCTGAATTAAGAAGACCTGCAGATTTCCCATCTCTTCTGAACAAAAGCGGTGTCAGAATGAGCGTTCTAGCTCCTACGGTTAGGAAATTATGGCCATTTGTTCGAGGGGAATCCTGAATGTGAGAAATACACTGAAGGAAACCCATAGCTCTCTCTGTGTCTGTGTGTGTAAGTGCTGATTAGAGCAGGTGCAGCCAATTTAGCTGACCTAGATATACCAAGCCCAGACTCTAAACAGCCACTGTACACTTTGCTCTCTGTGTATGTGTGTGTGTGTGTGTGTATCAATATCTCTCCCATATTAAAGTATTACTCCTCCATAATAGTATTTGTGCTAAATCAAAGTACTTCTACTACATCTTAGTACTTCTGCTCAATCATAGTATTTCTGCTAAATCATGGTATTTTTGAAAATCATGGTATTTGTGCCAAATCATGGTTTTGGGGCAAAACCATAATATTTATTTCATGTTATAGTATTACTACTAAGCGGAGGAATGTCCGTTATGTTGTAGTATATTTGCTGAATACAATATATCTGCCAAATCATAGTATTTATCCCAAATCATAGTATTTATGCAAAATTACAGTATTTCTGCTAAAAAGCAGAAATAGTACCTTTTAGCAGAAATTTCTGTCAAAGGATATTATTTATGTTAAAACATAGTATTTCTGCTAAGTCATAGTATTTGTGCCAAATCATAGTATTTATAGCAAATCGTAGTATTTGTGCCCAAACATAGTATTTCTGCCAAATTGTAGTATTCCTTCAAAATCATAGTATCACTGCAATTTCGGAGTATTTGAGCAAAATCGTAGTATTTGTGCAAAAACATACTATGTCTGCTAAATCACAGTATATGTGTTATGTTATTGCACTACTACTAAGGCATAGTATTTCTACCTAATCATAGTATTCCTTCAAAATCATAGTATTACTGCAATTTCATAGTATTTGAGCAAAATCGTAGTATTTGTGCAAAACATTCTATGTCTGCAAAATCACAGTATATCTGTTATGTTATACTATTACTACTAAGGCATAGTATTTGTACCTATATATATATATATATATATATATAGTATTCCTTCGAAATCAAAGTATTACTGCAATTTCATAGTATTTGAGCAAAATCGTAGAATTTGTGCAAAAACATACTATGTCTGCTAAACCACAGTATATCTTTTATGTTATAGTATTACTACTAAGGCATAGTATTTCTACCAAATCATAGTATTCCTTCAAAATCATAGTATTACTGCAATTTCATAGTATTTGAGCAAAATCGTAGTATTTGTGCAAAACATTCTATGTCTGCAAAATCACAGTATATCTGTTATGTTATACTAATACTACTAAGGCATAGTATTTGTACCTATATATATATATATATAGTATTCCTTCAAAATCAAAGTATTACTGCAATTTCATAGTATTTGAGCAAAAATCGTAGAATTTGTGCAAAAACATACTATGTCTGCTAAACCACAGTATATCTTTTATGTTATAGTATTACTACTAAGGCATAGTATTTCTACCAAATCATAGTATTCCTTCAAAATCATAGTATTACTGCAATTTCATAGTATTTGAGTAAAATCGTAGTATATGTGCAAAACATACTATGTCTGCAAAATCACAGTATATCTGTTATGTTAAAGTGTTACTACTAAGTCACAGTATTTCTGCCAATTCGTAGTATTTGTACTAAATCATGGTACTTGTGCAAATCATACTATTTTTGCAAATCATAGTATTCGAACCAAAACATAGTATTTGTAACGAAATCATAGTATTTCTTCTAAATCATAGTATTTCAATCAAATCTCAGTAGTTGTGCTGAAACGCAGTATTATTGCCAAATCATAGTATTTGTACTGAAACATAGTATTTGTGCCAAAAGAGTATTTCTAATAAATCATAGTACTTGTGCCAAATCACAGTATTTCTGCCACATTGTGCTAGTTGTGCAAAAACATAGACTGTCTGCAAAATCATAGTATATCTATTATGTTATAGTATTATTACTAAGTCGTAGACTCTCTATTTTGTTATAGTATATCTGCTGAATACAGTATATGTGCCAAATCATAGTATTTATAGCAAATCATAGTATTTGTGCTAAAACATAGTATTTCTGCCACATTATAGTATTTGTGTAAAACCAGAATGTCTGCAAAATCATCATATATCTGTGATGTTATAGTATTACTACTAAGGCATAGTATTTCTTCAAAATTATACTATTTTGCAGAAACACTGTACTTCTGGTAAATCATAGTATTTCTACTAAATAATAGTATTTCTGCCAAATCATAGTATTTGTGCCAAAATACTGTATTTGTACAAAGTCATAATATTTCTTCTAAATCATAGTATTTCAATCAAATCTCAGGAGTTGTGCTAAAACGCAGTATTATTGTCAAATCATAGTATTTGTACCCAAACATATCAGTTCAACTTATTTAACTCTTCTCAACAGCCCAACACCTCTTCTTCACCCGTTTCAGCAGAATTGTGAGTTTTTCACCCCTTTTCAGCACAAATTCCAGCTTTTTCAGGTGTTTTCAACAGAAATCTCTTTTTAGCAGACATTCTGCTGATTCACCTGTTTTCAGTGCAACGTTCTACTTCTTTACCTCTTTTCAGTAGAAATTCTGCTGATTCACCTATTTTAAGCAGAATTTTCAGCCTTTCACCTCTTATCAATACAAATCTCAGTATCTTCTGCTCATTTCAGAGGAAACCTTTTCACCTCTCCTCTTTTCAGTACAAATGAATTTCTGTACCCCTTTCAAGCAGAATTTTGCCTTTTCACCTCTTTTCAGCAAAAGTTTCTGTTTTTTCACTTGT
Source organism: Oreochromis aureus (assembly GCF_013358895.1). Lineage (NCBI taxonomy): Eukaryota > Metazoa > Chordata > Actinopteri > Cichliformes > Cichlidae > Oreochromis > Oreochromis aureus. Next base: position 42,388 of record NW_024108926.1, read on the forward strand.
TTTCAGCATAATTTTTCAGTTTCTTTACTGCCATACAATTTTGCAGCTTTTCATCTTTTTCAGTCATTTTCAGCAGACAGCTTAAGCGTTCCGGCATCCACACAGCATTTTCGCAGGAAATGCAAATTTTCTAGTTATTCTTCAAGTTGCTTCCGACGCTTTTTTGCCGTTTAACTACTGCCTCAGTTTTAAGCCGATTTTCTCCGTTCAAACTCTATACTGTTCTGCTCTTTCTGCTAATGTTTGCTATGACTTTTGGTGTTTACTACTGTTATACTTTTTAAAATATTACACTTTTTCCTTTAATTTGTCCCATTGAAATGAATGGAAATCTTCAGAAATTCTGCTAAAACTTGCTTGTTTTTGAAACTTAACTACTTTGTCATACTTTCACCTAGAAACTCCATTCAAACTTTAAAATGTTCTCAGACTATTGGGCTATTGCTGTGTGATTCAGCTTTTTCAGATCTTCTACCGTTTTAATTTTATACCTCTTTAAGTTTTCAGTTGCAAAATTGGGATTTTTCAGAAAATACATGCGTTGTTATGGTTGCTATGCAATTAACTCAGAGTGTGCACTCGTCCTTTCTGAATTTTCTCTTCATGTCTGAACGACTTCTTGCTACTCGCTCAATTTCCACTCAACCCCACAAATTATACATCAAAACGTAGGTATTTTTGCTGGCTTTCAGAAAATGTCACCATCATTGTTGTGGGACTTATAGATTTTTGCAAATCTCCTCAGAGTAACATAAAGTCTCAAAACTCTCCATAGAAACTCAATGGAGAGTTTCTTCAAAATCAGCGCTGGAATTCTCTAATGAGAGGCATTTTCAAATCGTCATATCTCCTTAACGAAACAAAGTTGAGACATGAGGCTTGTGCCCATATATCTTCAGACATCCCTGATGCTCACAATTCAAGAATTTTTTCCCACCTATTACCGTTTTGAGATGAGTTACACTTGTTTGAGGGTAGGAAATTCGTGCCTTGCTCAGATCTCTTCAGATTTCAAACTCTGGAAATGAGGCACTTTTTTCTCTCGTCATATCTTTTGATGGATTTCAACAGAGACCTGAAAATTTCCATGACTGTTCACCAAAGCCTGCTGTTTCTTACGGTGAAAGAATGATTTTGATGCTCCATATAGATTTAGAGTTACAAAACGTTGTTTGAGGGCAAGTCAAGGCAGTTTTGCTTTGCCTCTACTCAGTTACAGTATGTTACAAGTCATATATCTTCAATAATTTATATTTTATCTCTGAATTATGAAGACCTGCAGATTCCCCATCTCTTCTGAACAAAGCGGTGTCAGAATGACCGTTCTAGCTCCTACGGTTAGGAAATTATGGCCATTTGTTCGAGGGGAATCCTGAATGTGAGAAATACACTGCAGAAAACTTATACCTCTCTCTCTGTGTCTGTGTGTGTAAGTGCTGATTACAGCAGGTGCAGCCAATTTAGCTGACCTAGATATACCAAGCACAGACTCTTAACAGCCACTGTACACTTTGCTCTCTGTGTATGTGTGTGTGAGTATCAATATTTCTCCCATGTTAAAGTATTACTCCTCCATAATAGTATTTGTGCTAAATCAAAGTACTTCTACTACATGTTAGTACTTCTGCTCAATCATAGTATTTCTGCTAAATCGCAGTATTTTGACAAATCATGGTATTTGTGCCAAATCATGGTTTTGGGGCAGAACCATAATATTTATTTTATGTTATGAGATTACTACTAAGTGGAGGAATGTCTGTTATGTTATAGTATATTTGCTGAATATAGTATATCTGCCAAATCATAGTATTTATCCCAAATCATAGTGTTTATGCAAAATTACAGTATTTCTGCTAAAAGCAGAAATAGTACCTTTAACAGAAATTTCTGTCAAAAGATATTATTTATGTTAAAACATAGTATTTCTGCTAAGTCATAGTATTTCTGCCAAATCATAGTATTTGTACCCAATCATAGTATTTCTGCAATATCATCGTATTTGTGCCAAATCATGGTATTTTTGCCAAATCATGGTTTTGGGGCAAATCATGTTATTTGTGTCCAGTTAAAATTTCTGTTATATTATAGTGTTACTACTAAGTCGTAGAATTTCTGTTATGTTATAGTATATCTGCTGATTATAGTATATGTGCCAAATCATAGTATTTATAGCAAATCATAGTATTACTGCCCAAACATAGTATTTCTGCCAAATTGTAGTATTTGTGCAAAAACATAGAATTTCGGCAAAATCATAGTATATCTGTTATGTTATAGTATTACTACTAAGGCATAGTATTCCTATCAAATCATAGTATTCCAAATCATAGTATTACTGCAATTCCATAGTATTTGAGCGAAATCGTAGTATTTGTGCAAAACATACTATGTCTGCAAAATCACATTATATCTGCTATGTTATAGTATTACTACTAAGGCATAGTATTTCTACCAAATCATAGTATTCCTTCAAAATCATAGTATCACTGCAATTTCATAGTATTTGAGCGAAACTGTAGTATTTGTACTAAATCATGGTACTTGTGCCAAATCATAGTATTTTTTGCAAATCATATTATTTGAACCAAAACATTGTATTTGTACTGAAGTCATAGTATTTCTTCTAAATCATGGTATTTCACCCAAATCTCAGTAGGTGTGCTAAAACCCAGTATTATTGCCAAATCGTAGTATTTGTACTGAAACATAGTATTTGTGCCAATAAGAGTATTTGTACTAAATCATAGTACTTGTGCCAAATCATAGTATTTCTGCCATATTGTGCTAGTTGTGCAAAAACATAGACTGTCTGCAAAATCATAGTATATCTGTTATGTTATAGTATTACTACTAAGTCACAGTATTTCTGCCAATTCGTAGTATTTGTACTAAATCATACTACTCGTGCCAAGTCATAGTATTGAAATCAAAATATAGTATTTGTACCAAAGCATTGTATTTGTACGAAGTACAGTATTTCTGCCAAATCATAGAATTACTGCAATTTCATAGTATTTTGAGGAATCCCTTTTGTTATAGTATTACTTCTAAGTCATAGTATTTCTGCTTTGTCATAGTATTTGTACTGAAACATAGTATTTCTGCCAAATCATAGTATTACTGCTATTTCATATTATTTGAGTGAAATTACAGTGTTTCTGCAAAGACATAGTATTTCTGCCAAATCATAGTATTACTGCTATTTCATAGTATTTGAGTGAAATTACAGTGTTTCTGCAAAAAACATTGGTTGGTATTGGTTTTAGTTACCTTTAGCGTATGTGCTAGTTAGTTAATAGCTATGGCAGCCCAGTTATTTTATTGTTTTGGGCTTGTTCCTGCTTTTTTTTTTCCCCCTGCAAATTTATGTGAATTTGTACACTGTAATATCGCTGTATTACGTAATGGCTAAGTAGGAAGCTGACTGTTACTAAGTGCATCAGTGTACATAGGTCATCTCTTGTGTTGGAGTGCCCTCTTGTGGCGCCTTTTGGGTAGTGCCTTAGTAAACGTGAACACTGCAAAGAAGTGGTATCAGACTGGTTTGTAGTGGAGGAATTTGTTGCCAGTTTCTTTCATCTTTAATCCGTATTCATGTTGTAATGTAGTAGTACCACAATATGGCAGAAACACTATGTTTTGGCACAAATACTTTGATTTGGTATACTTTAGCTTCTTCACCCTGTAGGCAAAATTTTCATTTTTTCACCCCTTTTCAGCACAAATTCCAGCTTTTTGGCTGTTTTCAGAAAAACAAAACTCTTTTGAGCAGAAACTCTGCTGATTCATCTCTTTTCAGCGCAACTTATTGCTTCTTTAGCTCTTTTCTGCAGAAATTCTGCTGATTCACCTCTTTTCTGCAAAATGTTCAGCCTTTTCACCTCTTATCAGCACAAATCTCAGCTGTTTTCAGAAAAAAAACTCTTTTGAGCAGAAATTCTGCTGATTCATCTCTTTTCAGCGCAACTTATTGCTTCTTTACCTCTTTTCTGCAGAAATTCTGCTGATTCACCTCTTTTCTGCAAAATATTCAGCCTTTTCACTTCTTCTCAGCACAGTTCTCAGCAGCTTCTGCTCATTTAGCAAAATTGTCAGTTGCTCCATCTCTTGCTTTTGTGAGAATGAGTTTGGTTCAGTGAGATGAGCAGCTACCTTGAGACCAGAAGGGCCAGGTTCAAATCCCGGTCATGGCAAAAGCTGTTTTCAGTTTTCTCTTTTGTTCTGCCTCTTTTCTGCAGAAATTCTGCTCATTCACCTCATCTCTTGTGTTGGAGTGCCCTCTTGTGGCACCTTTTGGGTAGTGCCTTAGTAAACGTGAACACTGCAAAGAAGTGGTATCAGACTGGTTTGTAGTGGAGGAATTTGTTGCCAGTTTCTTTCATCTTTAATCCGTATTCATGTTGTAATGTAGTAGTACCACAATATGGCAGAAACACTATGTTTTGGCACAAATACTTTGATTTGGTATACTTTAGCTTCTTCACCCTGTAGGCAAAATTTTCATTTTTTTCACCCTTTTCAGCACAAATTCCAGCTTTTTGGCTGTTTTCAGAAAAACAAAACTCTTTTGAGCAGAAACTCTGCTGATTCATCTCTTTTCAGCGCAACTTATTGCTTCTTTACCTCTTTTCTGCAGAAATTCTGCTGATTCACCTCTTTTCTGCAAAATATTCAGCCTTTTCACTTCTTCTCAGCACAGTTCTCAGCAGCTTCTGCTCATTTAGCAAAATTGTCAGTTGCTCCATCTCTTGCTTTTGTGAGAATGAGTTTGGTTCAGTGAGATGAGCAGCTACCTTGAGACCAGAAGGGCCAGGTTCAAATCCCGGTCATGGCAAAAGCTGTTTTCAGTTTTCTCTTTTGTTCTGCCTCTTTTCTGCAGAAATTCTGCTCATTCACCTCATCTCTTGTGTTGAGTGCCCTCTTGTGGCACCTTTTTGGGTAGTGCCTTAGTAAACGTGAACACTGCAAAGAAGTGGTATCAGACTGGTTTGTAGTGGAGGAATTTGTTGCCAGTTTCTTTCATCTTTAATCCGTATTCATGTTGTAATGTAGTAACTTTTGTGGCACAAATACCACAATATGGCAGAAACACTATGTTTTGGCACAAATACTTTGATTTGGTATACTTTAGCTTCTTCACCCTTTTCAGCAAAATTTTCATTTTTTTCACCCCTTTTCAGCACAAATTCCATTTTTTTGGGGCTGTTTTCAGAAAAAAAAAACTCTTTTAAGGAGAAACTCTGCTGATTCATCTCTTTTCAGCGCAAGTTTCTGCTCCTTTGCCTCTTTTCTGCAGAAATTCTGCTGATTCACCTCTTTTCTGCAAAATTTTCAGCCTTTTCACCTCTTATCAGCACAATTCTCAGCAGCTTCTGCTCATTTCAGCAAAAGTGTCAGTCTCTCCACCTCTTCATTGGGAGAATGAGTTTGGCTCAGTGAGATGAGTAGCTGCCTTGAGACCAGAAGGGCGGGTTGAATCCTGCTCATAGCAACATAGGAGGGTTTCTTTCACCACTTTTTAGCAAAATTTCGCCGTCTTTACCCCCTTTGCAGTAGAATTTTTGCTTTTCACCACTTTTAAGCAAAATCTCTCCTTCTTCACTTGTTTTCAGCGGAATTTTCAGTTTCTTCACCACCATACAACTTTTTGCAACTTTTCATCTTTTTCAGCTTTTCAGCAGACAGCTTCAGCGTTAAGGCATCCACACAGCATTTTCGCAGGAAATGCAAATTTTTCTAGTTATTCTTCAAGTTGCTTCCGTACGTTTTTTGCCGTCTATCTACTGCCTCAGTTTTCAGCCGATTTTCTCCGTTCAAACTCTATACTGTTCTGCTCTTTCTGCTAATGTTTGCTATGACTTTTGGTGTTTATTACTATTATACTTTTAAAATATTACACTTTTTTCCTTTAATTTGTCCCATTGAAATGAATGGAAAACTTCCACAATTCTGCTAAAACTTGCTTGTTTTTGAAACTTAACTACTTTGTCATACTTTCACCTAGAAACTCCATTCAAACTTTAAAATGTTCTCAGACTATTGGGCTATTCCTGAATGATTCAGCTTTTTCAGATCTTCTACCGTTTTAATTTTATACCTCTTTAAGTTTTCAGTTGCAAAATTGTGATTTTTCAGAAAATACATGCGTTGTTATGGTTGCTATGCAATTAACTCAGAGTGTGCACTCGTCCTTTCTGAATTTTCTCTTCATGTCTGAACAACTTCTTGCTACTCGCTCAATTTCCACTCAACCCCACAAATTATACATCAAAACGTAGGTATTTTTGCTGGCTTTCAGAAAATGTCACTATCATTGTTGTGGGACTTATAGACTTTTGCAAATCTCCTCAGAGTAACATAAAGTCTCAAAACTCTCCATAGAAAGTCAATGGAGAGTTTCTTCAAAATCAGCGCTTGAATTCTCTAATGAGAGGCATTTTCAAATCGTCATATCTCCTTAACGAAACAAAGTTGAGACATGACGCTTGTGTAATATATCTTCAGGCATCCCTGATGCTCACAATTCAAGAATTTTTTTCCTCACCTATTACCGTTTGGCCATGAATTACACTTGTTTGAGGATAGGAAATTTGTCCCTCGCTCAGATTTCTTCAGATTTCAAACTCTGGAAATGAGGCACTTTTTTCTCTCGTCATATCTGTTTGATGGATTTAAACAGAGACCTGAAAATTTCCATGACTGTTCACCAAAGCCTGCTGTTTCTTTACGGTGAAAGAATGATTTTGATGCTCCATATAGATTTAGAGTTACAAAACGTTGTTTGAGGGCAAGTCAAGGCAGTTTTGCTTTGCCTCTACTCAGTTACAGTGTATTACAAGTCATATATCTTTAATAATTTATATTTTATCTCTGAATTATGAAGACCTCCAGATTCCCCCATCTCTTCTGAACAAAACGGTGTCAGAATGACCGTTCTATCTCCTGGTTAGCAAATTATGGCCATTTGTTCTAGAGGAATCCTGAATGTGAGAAATACACTGAAGAAAACCCATAGCTCTCTCTGTGTCTGTGTGTGTAAGTGCTGATTACAGCAGGTGCAGCCAATTTAGCTGACCTAGATATACCAAGCCCAGACTCTTAACAGCCCCTGTACACTTTGCTCTCTGTGTATGTGTGTGTGAGTATCAATATTTCTCCCATGTTAAAGTATTACTCCTCCATAATAGTATTTGTGCTAAATCAAAGTACTTCTACTACATCTTAGTACTTCTGCTCAATCATAGTATTTCTGCTAAATTATAGTATTTTTGAAAAATCATGGTATTTGTGCCAAATCATGGTTTTGGGGCAGAACCATAATATTTATTTTATGTTATGAGATTACTACTACGTGCAGGAATGTCTGTTATGTTATAGTATATTTGCTGAATATAGTATATCTGCAAAATCATAGTATTTATCCCAAATCATAGTGTTTATGCAAAATTACAGTATTTCTGCTAAAAAGCAGAAATAGTACCTTTAGCAGAAATTTCTGTCAAAAGATATTATTTATGTTAAAACATAGTATTTCTGCCAAATCATAGTATTTGTACTTATTCATAGTACTTGTGCCAAATCATAGTATTTGTACCCAATCATAGTATTTCTGCAATATCATCGTATTTGTGCCAAATCATGGTATTTTTTTGCCAAATCATGGTTTTGGGGCAAATCATGTTATTTGTGTCCAGTTAAAATTTCTGTTATATTATAGTGTTACTACTAAGTCGTAGAATTTCTGTTATGTTATAGTATATCTGCTGATTATAGTATATGTGCCAAATCATAGTATTTATAGCAAATCATAGTATTACTGCCCAAACATAGTATTTCTACCAAATTGTAGTATTTGTGCAAAAACATAGAATTTCTGCAAAATCATAGTATATCTGTTATGTTATAGTATTACTACTAAGGCATAGTATTCCTACCAAATCATAGTATTCCAAATCATAGTATTACTGCAATTCCATAGTATTTGAGCGAAATCGTAGTGTTTGTGCAAAAACATACTATGTCTGCAAAATCACATTATATCTGCTATGTTATAGTATTACTACTAAGGCATAGTATTTCTACCAAATCATAGTATTCCTTCAAAATCATAGTATCACTGCAATTTCATAGTATTTGAGTGAAACTGTAGTATTTGTACTAAATCATGGTACTTGTGCCAAATCATAGTATTGGGGCAGAACCATAATATTTATTTTATGTTATGAGATTACTACTACGTGCAGGAATGTCTGTTATGTTATAGTTTATGTGCTGAATATAGTATATCTGCCAAATCATAGTATTTATCCCAAATCATAGTATTTATGCAAAATTACAGTATTTCTGCTAAAAAGCAGAAATGGTACCTTTAGCAGAAATTTCTGTCAAAAGATATTATTTATGTTAAAACATAGTATTTCTGCTAAATCATAGTATTTCTGCCAAATCATAGTATTTGTACCCAATCATAGTATTTCTGCAATATGATCGTATTTGTGCCAAATCATGGTATCTTTTGCCAAATCATGGTATTTGTGCCAAATCATGTTATTTGTGGCCAGTTAAAATTTCTGTTATAGTAGTGTTACTACTAAGTCATAGAATTTCTGTTATGTTATAGTATATCTGCTGATTATGGTATATGTGCCAAATAATAGTATTTATAGCAAATAATAGTATTACTGCCCAAACATAGTATTTCTTGTAGTATTTGTAGTAGTAGTTGTTGTAGTATTTGTGCAAAAACATAGAATTTCTGCAAAATCATAGTATATCTGTTATGTTATAGTATTACTAGGCATAGTATTTCTACCAATTCGTAGTATTTGTACTAAATCATACTACTCGTGCCAAATCATAGTATTGAAATCAAAATATAGTATTTGTACCAAAGCATTGTATTTGTACGAAGTACAGTATTTCTGCCAAATCATAGAATTACTGCAATTTCATAGTATTTTGAGGAATCCCTTTTGTTATAGTATTACTTCTAAGTCATAGTATTTCTCCTTTGTCATAGTATTACTGCTATTTCATAGTATTTGAGTGAAATTACAGTGTTTCTGCAAAACATTGTATTTCTGCAAAATCATAGTATTTCTCTCATCTTAAAGTACTCAATTATTGTATTTGTGCCAAAGTTTAGTTTTTCTGCCAAATGATATTATCTCTCCTAAATCATAGTGTCTGCCAAATCATAGTATTTGTGCCAAATTATGGGATTTTGCCAAAACATGGTACTTGTGCCAAAATATAGTATTTGTGCCCAATTAATATTTCTGTTATGGTATAGTATTACTACTAAGTCGTAGAATTTCTGTTATGTTCTGCCAAATCATAGTATTACGGCTATTTCAAAGTATTTGAGTGAAATTACAGTGTTTCTGCAAAAACATTGTATTTCTGCTAAATCATAGTATTTCTGGTATCTTAAAGTACTTGCACTCAATTATAGTATTTGTGCCAAAGTTTAGTATTTCTGCCAAATCATATTATCTCTGCTAAATCATAGTGTCTGCCAAATCATAATATTTGTGCCTAAGCACAGCATTTGTACCAAAACATAGTATTGCTGCTATATCATAGTATTTGAGCCAAATCATAGTATATGTCCTAAAACATAGTATTTCTGCCAAATCATAGTATTTGTCCTAAAGCATAGTATTTCAACAAAATCACAGTATTTCTGCTATGTTATAGTATTTGTGCTTGTAGAAAAACCTGTGTTAGTGTGAGCTACATTACCCAGCAGCCTTGGAGCAGTGAGGGAATTCACGAGCTAGATGGTCTTCCTTCGTTCCTGGGCTAACGATTGAGGAGAGAGCTGCTGGGAAGGGAGCAAATAGCCCATCCTGTATTTGTTGGGGATGGTGTGTGTCACATAAACGTGAGTTAATGTTCCATGCTTAAGATGTTTACCCTGCTACTTGTGTGTACTGGTTTTAGTTACCTTTAGCGATATGTGCTAGTTAGCGATAGCTATGGCAGCACAGTTATTTGATTGTTTTGGGCTTGTTCCTGCTTTGTTTCTTTGTTCCTGCAAATTTATGTGAATTTGTACACTGTAATATCGCTGTATTACGTAGTGGCTAAGTAGAAGGCTGACTGTTACTAAGTGCATCAGTGTACATAGGTCATCTCTTGTGTTGGAGTGCCCTCTTGTGGCGCCTTTTGGGTAGTGCCTGAGTAAACGTGAACACTGCAAAGAAGTGGTATCAGACTGGTTTGTAGTGGAGGAATTTGTTGCCAGTTTCTTTCATCTTTAATCCGTATTCATGTTGTAATGTAGTAACTTCTGTGGTATAAATACCACAATATGGCAGAAACACTATGTTTTGGCAGAAACACTTTGATTTGGTATACTTTAGCTTCTTCACCCCTTTTCAGCAAAATTTTCATTATTTTCACCCCTTTTCAGCACAAATTCCATTTTTGGGGCTGTTTTCAGAAAAAAAACTCTTTTCAGCAGAAACTCTGCTGATTCATCTCTTTTCAGCGCACGTTTCTGCTCCTTTGCCTCTTTTCTGCAGAAATTATTCTGATTCACCTCTTTTCTGCAAAATTTTCAGCCTTTTCACCTCTTATCAGCACAATTCTCAGCAGCTTCTGCTCATTTCAGCAGAATTGTCAGTCTGTCCACTTCTTCTCTGTGAGAATGTGTTTGGGTCAGTGAGATGAGTAGCTCCTTTGAGCCTGGTAGGGCCAGGTTCGAATCCTGCTCAGGGCAACATTTTGTTTTCACCACCATACAACTTTTTGCAGTACCTCTGATTGGTGAAAATGAGCAGAACCTGGTTGTTCTTTCATTTCATTTCTTTATTTATTTCACACATGGTTCAACAGTGTTTCTTTTTCTACATACAGAACCTTCTGCCTCTTTTCAGCAGAAATTCTGCTCATTCACCTCATCTCTTGTGTTGAGTGCCCTCTTGTGGCACCTTTTGGGTAGTGCCTTAGTAAGCGTGAACACTGCAAAGAAGTGGTATCAGACTGGTTTGTAGTGGAGGAATTTGTTGCCAGTTTCTTTCATCTTTAATCCGTATTCATGTTGTAGTGTAGTAGTACCACAATATGGCAGAAACACTATGTTTTGGCACAAATACTTTGATTTGGTATACTTTACCTTCTTCACCCCTTTTCAGCAAAATTTTCATTTTTTCACCCCTTTTCAGCACAAATTCCATTTATTTGGGCTGTTTTCAAAAAAAAAACATCTTTTCAGCAGAAACTCTGCTGATTCATCTCTTTTCAGCGTAAGTTTCTGCTTCTTTGCCTCTTTTCTGCAGAAATTCTGCTGATTCACCTCTTTTCTGCAAAATTTTCAGCCTTTTCACCTCTTATCAGCTTCTGCTCATTTCAGCAGAATTGTCCGTCTCTCCACCTCTTCTTTGTAAGAGTGACTTTGGCTCAGGGAAATGAATAGCCATCTTTGAGCAGAAATTCTGCTGATTCATCTCTTTTCAGCGCAACTTATTGCTTCTTTACCTCTTTTCTGCAGAAATTCTTCTGATTTACCTGTTTTCTGCAAAATTTTCAGCCTTTTCACCTCTTCTCAGCACAATTCTCAGCAGCTTCTGCTCATTTTAGCAGAATTGTCGGTCTCTCCTCCTGTTTTTTTGAGAGAATGAGTTTATCTCAGTGAGATGAGTAGCTGCCTTGAGACCAGGAGGGCCAGGTTCGAATCCTGCTCAGGGCGACATGTTTTTTTTCACCACCATACAACTTTTGCAACTTTTCATCTTTTCAGCTTTTCAGCAGACAGCTTCAGCGTTAAGGCATCCACACAGCATTTTCGCAGGAAATGCAAATTTTTCTAGTTATTCTTGGGGTTTCCGTACGTTTTTTGCCGCTTAACTACTGCCTCAGTTTTCAGCCGATTTTCTCAGTTCAAACTTTAAAAAATTCTGCTCTTTCTGCTAATGTTTGCTATGACTTTTGGTGCTCATAACTTCGATACTTTTTGAGATATTGAATTTTTTTTTTGCAATATTTTTGCCCATTTCTGCCATATTATCAGTGGCCTCATTGATTTTCCTTGCCGGGATGACCTGTGTTTTAGCTCAGTGAGATGAGCATCCGTTCTCAGACTGGGAGGTCGGGGTTCAAATCCCGCTTATGGCAACATTTCTTTCACTTAACAGTTAAACTTTTTAACTCAATTTCAGCTTTTTCACCCCTTTTCAGCAAAATTTTCAGTTTTTTCACCACTTTTCAGCACAAATCCCAGCTATTTCTGCTTGTTAAGGTTCAATGTTGAGAGAAGAATCCATAAATAACCACAGATCCAGGCGTGTGCAATTTAGACGGCATTTTAATGAACACATGTGTGAGTTCAACAACCCAATCAGTGTTGAACTGTCTTTATCATATTCAGACAACTGTTTTATGGGGTTAAGATAGTACAGCCCCCTTTCCTGTTACTAGGCAGATTTAAACAAAGCATACGTCAGCCTAAACCACAATGACTTTTAACATAGAACATCTTCGTGTCGACGGCTGATGCTTCCTGTCTCCATCCTCGCTGTCGCTTATCTCTGGGACATCTGGTGTTCCTGGAACAGACTAACACGTACACCTCGACTTTGCAGCCATAGCAAAACGTATTTCAACTCTTGCCTACTAAATGAGTCTCTCTAATTTGTGTGTGCGTGCACGTGCAGGGGCGCGTGCATGCTGTGTACTGCGCGACGTGTCTGGATGTGTATGTCGCCTTAAATGCTCTCTTTGCTTTCAGTTTCACTTCTGCACCAGCCTGCAACTTCAAAGACATATAACTTCCTCTCCCTGCAGTCTACACAGAAACACTGAGATCATAGCAGCATTAGAAAAGCATTTAAAATTATATATTCAACCCAACAGTTCGACGTGGTTATAACTGGACTTGTAATAAAGACTGATACAATACCAATATATTTGAACATCTGAATGCATCTGTGAAAGCAACATCACTATTAACCTGAAACGGTAATGATGATTATCAAAATAGCAGCAACTAATAGCAGGAAAATATTTCTATTCCTGACACTCCCTCTCTTGGTGACCCTTAAAAGGGTCACCATACACTATAACATTACTCTGACCCTCTCTAGAAATGCCAGCTCCCCTAAGAACACTCCATGGGTAAAGTCAGGTTCTTCCTTGGTCCCTCTCTCGTGGAAATCTTCTCCTGTAAAGGATAGAAAACACTTTCTCCCTACTACGGCTCTCCTACCTTATGTCCCTCAATTGTTCTCTTTTATTCAAAAGCCTGAACCTAATTATGTTTTGACTTTTATTTTTATATCTTAATCAACCATACTCAGCATTTGTAAAACTCTTAAAAGCACTGCTTGCACGTCTCTGCAGGCTTCCTGTTGGTTCCTTATCTGATCACCCACATCCTGTACACAAAACTGTCACTGCTGCAAGGGCCTCTCATCTAAAGTCACCTATCACAAGAAAATGTATCAAGAAAATCATTATAACGGCTTATTCTACTAAAGCATCAAAGAAAAAACAACCACTTTAATCACCAAGTGTAAGCACCTTATCAATAGCTCCTAAATAAACTTCATCATAGCTAAAAGCTGAACTCTAACTGTATTTTGAACTCCCATTTCCTGGGTGATAACCTGTTTGAATATATCATTTTATTTCATTTTGCTGCTCTTAATGTAATGGTACATTCTAATTATATTTTATCAGTCATTATATTTTATCAGTCTTAACCAAAATACATAAGCTTTCCCCCTTTGGACCTGGTTTAAAGCAAAAGAAACCTCGGTCACTCGACAAGCGTTCGTTATTCTGTAGCTGCATTTTATATAATAAGACTCATTTGGAGCTGCATGTGTTATCTCAATATTTTACATGTCACCCAATTTAGTTACCAGCTGAAACTCCTATTCAGTTAAATGCTAAATGGATTTCAGGCCTTTTGCCTGGAATCAGTACTGTCATGTGTCTTAATGAGCTCTATATGTCTGTAAGCGCGTGCAATCCTTCAAAACTCAGGTCATTCTCACAGTAGATTGGCTAATCATAACGTTAACCAAAAGTTTATGACCCTCAAGACGACTCTCTGAGCCACAACTCCGTTAAAGGCACCAAAATGCAATGTGTATGAAAAATCATTTCTACATATATAATCTCCAATATTATTCATTTGAGTCAGCGAGACTTTTAACATCCTCATAAAAGCTCTCCTCTACCCTAGAAATAAATCTATTTACTATCTGTTTCTAAAGCCTACATTATAACAACATTCTAACCTTATGTCACTGTGACAACTTATCCTAAAAATCAAAAAGAAATCCCACATTTTCTACTCATAAAATGTTCACTATTTTCCCAAAGCATATCCTTTATTCCCACAATTTCCTCTAAGTTTGGTGTACAACTTCTTATTAACACCAGCAATTTATCTTCTAAACAGAATTCAGTTCATTTTACTCCTTTCTTTAGAATTAACAATCTCTGCCTCAGTTTTACCATATCTAAATTATCAAACAACCCCAATAGTTATAAAATCATACTAAAACCCATTTCAAATTAAATCTTAAACCCCTCTCTTTTGACACATCTCATGTGGCAAAAACTCAAAATGCTCCACCCAAGCTTAACCAATTAAAAGGAAAAAGGTTAGTCATTTCATTTCTCAGAACACTTCAGCCATCCTCCTCTCCGGTATTTTGCTCCAGCCCTGAAAACCTGTGTTTAAGGAACAAAATCAATTTAATCATCATGTCAAATCTCCTCAAAATCATTGCTCCATGGAAAGTCTGGATCCTTGGAACTTCCTGGAAACAAAACCTGTGTGTTAACCAGAACTTCACATTTCATACTCAATTTCCCCACTTATGATCCAACCTGTGTTATAACACAAAATAAACTTACACAGAACAGTTATTAATCATGTGTCACCTCAGTTCATGGTAACTTGAGTTACATCAATGTTTCCTTTTAGCATTTAGCATTCTATAATGTAATAACATAATCCAACCCCAGTAAATAATTTTCTCAAAACAAACATCCACATCCCCAGAATTAAGTCTTCCACCTCCTGTTTGTCAACCTTTATTTATTTCCCCTCTTGGTCCCATCACTCGCATTCACTCACATGCATTCACATGATATTTTTGCTGATACTGCAGCCTTCTGCGCACGTCATCAGATGCTCCACATCAGCAAAATGAGCTCAATCATTTGTTTTATTTCGTTTTCCTTTTAGGAAAATAGTTCGCTATACTTTTGACTGGATTGACACGCTGCAATCATTTTTAGACAGGGACTCGCCGCCACTCAGTCTCTGATTGTAATCAATTATAATTCTGTAAAGCCCACCTGATTCTCGTACTTGGTAATTTTGTCAACGCCCGTCCGTTCACTGTCTTCCAGGCCTGCTTAGAACAAAAATGAAAAAGAGAGCTGATTATTAGCTCATCAAAGTACAAAACAAAATCACCTGACAGGTTTTTTCCTGAGTGCACTTACTACTACAAAAATTTTTCTCTGGCCCCCTCTCAGACCTATCCAGGTCTAATCAAACTCCCTCTCTCGAAATAAAACAACAGCCTCAAAAATCTGAAACAATCTTAAATTTCACCCGTTCAACACACGAAAACCTCGTCAAAAGATCAAAGACCGTTTGCACAATGTCTCCCTTCCTCACTTTACCATGTGTTCATTCAGTATAAGATCTAAACCAATTTCAACAACGTATCATCCTTAAATTATAAATTTCCTGTCCAAATCTGCCCCTCTGAACAGACCTGACCACCATAATCAAATATCCTGATACTTTACCATTATATTTCTCCAAATACTCTTCAACCACCACCGCTCTCTCTTGAACTGAACTGAAAGCCTCCGACACACACGCACACAGGAAGTGTCTCTGCTCCAGCTAATTTGCATAAACCCACAGCTCAACAGCCAACTTGACAAGAAAAATACATGTTTAGACCTTATCACATTATTGAATTATTCTCATTTTCTTTCTATACTAATCACCGATTTTGATCACTCAGTACGAGAGCACTCCTGAGTCACTCTTATAAACACTTTTCTTTTGTTTTTCCATCTATTTTAAATCTTTCCATCAATTGTATTAACCATTCACACCATTCTCTCACTCATACAAGCAGCAAGCAGATCTTCATTGCATATGCTTATGTTCTTAGCCAGGTTTCAATCAATGTCTCTATGCATTAAGCTTCAAGAGCTTGTCTTTATAAGGTTAATGCATTTTCTGTCTGTGTGTGTATGGGTATGTGTTATTTTGCATCTATGGCTTCACAGTCTCCCAGACTCCTTCCCAATTCTCCAGTTAAGCAGTCAGTTTTCTTTTTTTCCCCAATTACTAACCGAAACTTTTGATTTCCCACCTTAAATAAAATCCCTCCTGGTCTTCAGCCAGGAGCTAGGCTTGCTTTTCAGGTTCCTGGACACATGATTCTGTGAACAATTCAACCAGAAACTTGCCTTAACTTATCCAGTGATGTTAACCTATAATTTTCTTCCGACTGGTGCGTCTGGAGAACTGGTCCAAGTCTGCTTTACTCCTGAAATAACAAAACTAAGACATTTCCATTATTATCACAAGTGCTTAAATAACCCATTTCTCTATCTCTGGTCAGAAATAGTACTCTACGTGTAAGCTGTTTCTTCATTGCATCCTATATATTCATATTTAATTTATGCATTTCACCACTGAGCTTTAGATTCAAACTATCTCACTTCTGATTCATTTCAAAAATAATCTCACATGTAACAATTTGTATGTGTGTTTTCTATTCATTAAGGTAATGACAATTATTTTCGTTCATTATTCTCACCTTTTCTAATGTTTACCTCTTTGTTATGCTGTGGTGGACATCCCTAAACAATTCATGAGTTCAGGTTTCCATTTTCAGTCCAATTATATCCTATATTCTCGCAGTCAAACTCGTCCAGCTTCATCTCTCACCGGTCTCTTTTTCATTCACAGTGTCCTGTTCGTGCTTCAAAGCTCCAGCAAACACAGTCTCAACTCAGCTGTTGTCTTCTTCTCTGTTTCTTTACAGTCTTTCTTTCAGATTAAGTCCCAGCATGGCAAAATATCACTCAATGTCCAGTGCTCTTCCACAATTCTTTTTCCCACTGTTCAACTGCCCAGCCTGTATTTTCACAGTACATGTTGCATTACTCTTACATGCTGCTGCTGGTCGTCAGTCGTCATCAGTGTTAATGGATCAGTGGCACTGTCGTTTGCCTGCTGTATTCAAGTCCACGATGTTCTGTCGGTCTTCATCAGGCGATTAACTGTCCTTGACTGTCCTTTGAACTTCTTCTCAGTTTCAGGGACAAAGTGAGAGATCAAGCTGCACAATTTCGAGCCAAAGACTGGCTTATTCTCCCAATTCTGTTAATCTATTGTTCTGGTGCTGCACTCAAGGTTCCAAAGTTGAAAGACATCCACCTGTATTGACACACTAAAGCATACAATTAGTATTATATTCATTTTCTCTTAAAGGCTTCATTTGCTTCATGGGCCTCATCTGTCTCTCTGTGTTCTCTCTGTACACACTCAGTTCCCATATATGGGCATGCAAAGTTCCTGTTCACTATTTCCTGTCGCTGCAGCCCCGGTACACAGAGCCATATTTCCTGTTCTTCAAACTAATCTAACTCCTTTGTTTTTTTTTTTGTATTTATAGTCTACAGGCCCTCTTTTATTCTACTAAATCTTAGTCTAAAAACAATACACCTTCATTTCACTCACACACATTTAACACTAGAATTACTGAGCCTTTTTTTCCTGGTGCAAGTCCCTACTACTAGATTTACTGGCCTGCGCAGATTTGCGTAAATTCCCCCGACCTTAACACCTCTTGGCACCCCGCTGAGATTTTCACAGGTCGTCAGCTCCATTGTTCTCCTGCTTTTGTTGTGCAAACACACCCCTCCCCAACCCCCTAACCATGAGAGATTCAAGTTTTTCCTTCCTGCAAGGCTGCTTTCCTTCCTTACCTGCCTGCATGCCTGTCCATAAACATATATACACAGAGTTGTACATATATTTATATATTTATATAGCCACACCTTATATAATATGCATAAAGTCTAGTTATACACACATTCCACATCTATATCATACACACACACATATATATATATACATATATATATATATGTGTGTGTGTGTATATATGATATAGATGTGTCTGTGTGTATAACCATGTATGTGTGTGTATAACTATGTATGTATATATATATATATATATATATATATATATATATATATAATATGTATATATGTATATATATATAAATGTTTGTATAGTGCACTTTCTATACCGTGCTCTGTCCACTTTTTTGCAATGACAATGCAGATTTTCCACTTGTGGGACAAATAAATGCAGATTTGCTGTGTGTGTGTGTGTGTGTGTGTGTGTGTGTGTGTGTGTGTGTGTGTGTGTGTGTGTGTGTGTGTGTGTGCTAACATTGGCATTTGTTTACTCAGATCCAAGGCAGGCCAAACCTCTGTGTTACAACCTACATACAAAAGACAGACATTCACAATATATGGGTACACAAGTCTGTTTTATTTCAAAGTCTTTCAAACTTTACAGGGTTTGCAGACCCAGTGTCCATCATCCCTGCATTTGGCACAGGTGAATTTCTTACATGTTGCACAGGTAAATCTGCTGCGATTCCTGTTGCAGCTCTCTTGCACCTGGCACTGTGTTGTCTTTACAGTCCCTGGCACAGCAGCTGCAGCAGCCTGCCTCTGTGCTAAGATTTCCTTGTGCTGCATGAATCGGCAACGAAGTTGCTGAGCTAGAAGACGCAGAAACAATCTTCTTTGCCTGTCCACCCTGTACATGCCTTTGTACAAAATGTAGGCATTCACTGCCGCCAGGTCCAGCATATTGTGAAAACCACTACTGGCCACCTGCGTGTTGCTGATCTTACAGAATACATCCGTGCCATTTGGTCCAACACGTCTACACCACACTGTAAAAGCAGAGCGAGAGAGTCATGAGTATATGTTTTTCTATAGGTCTGTATAGCACACATCAGAAAACATTGTAGCACTGGTGTAAATTGTACACACATTCACATACCTTCATGTGGTTGTAGTCTGTGATCGTGTTGGGTTTCCTCTTTCTGCCGTCACGGATCGTCACGTCTTGGTGCATGGAACTTAGAACACACACAGTCTTGTTTTTTTTAGGTGCATAAATTGTCAAGGACACACTGCCACTTCTGAGCACTGAAGTGGAGAATACCTCTCACTTTGCAGTATCTTTTGCAAGTTGAGGAAGTTCACGCCGGACTTTATTCACCGTGCCCAGTAATGTTGTTTTGCGCTGCAGCAGTCTGTGCGACAGTAACAGTGAAGTAAAGAAATTGACCGTTGTGACATTTCTTCCATCATCCAAAAACGGCTCCATCAGTTTCATGACCACGTTCTCTGCCAGCCTCTCTCCCTTCTGACGACTGGGGTCCTTTCCCAAGTAAGGAGATGCACTGCAGACATATTTGGTGTCCAAATCCGTGGCCATCCAGAACTTGATCCCAAATTTGTCTGGCTTGGTTGCAATATACTGGGTGAATGGACAACGAACCTTGGTAGGGAACAGCTGTTCATCTATGGTCATGTGTTCCCCTGGAGTGAAACTCTTAGCACAGTTCTCGTTGAAGCGTGTCCAGATGTCGGAGATCGCTGCAAATTTGTCTGTTTTCACCCGTTCTGCCAGCGTGTCCCTGTCATCAAATCGAAGGTGTTGCATAATTGAAATGAATCTATCTCGGGCATTGTCTCTTTGATTAGTGGCACCAGAAAACTTTCTGACCAGCAATCCACAATGGCACCAACAGGACACATGATTGCTCTTACAAACAGGATTGAAATGAATGCCATAAGTTCATGAACTTAAAGCATAAAGTCTAGTTATACACACAGACACATCTATATCATATATATATATATATATATATATATATATATATATATATATATATATATATATATATATATATATACACACACACACACACACACACACACGTAGATAGATAGATATGTGTGTGTGTGTGTATACACACACCAATATTTTTGAATACACGTGTCCATATTTATGTTTCCAGATTGTTTGTATAGTGCACTTTCTATACTGTGCTCTGTCCACTTTTTGCAATGACAATGCAGATTTTCCACTTGTGGGACAAATAAATGCAGATTTGCTGTGTGTGCGTGTGTGTGTGTGTGTGTGTGTGTGTGTGTGTGTGTGTTTGTGCAACATTGGCATTTGTTTACTTAGATCCAAGGCAGGCCAAACCTCTGTGTTACAACCTACATACAAAAGACAGACATTCACAATATATGGGTACACAAGTCTGTTTTATTTCAAAGTCTTTCAAACTTTGAACGAACCTTGGTAGGGAACAGCTGTTCCCTACCAAGCATTTCTTGCAGCTGGCAACAACGGTCGTGCATTCAGTATAGTTGTGACTTCCGCAAAAAAATGTGGTCAAAATCTCATGAGTAAGTTGAAGCATTTCTATCAGGCATTTCTGAAAGTTGTAACACAGAGGTTTGGCCTGCCTTGGATCTGAGCAACTCTGAGTGAGCAAATGCAAATGTGCCAGGCCTCAAGGACAATGGGTGGTTTGCACAACAAAAGCTGTAGGAGAAACAAGCTGATGACCTGTGAAAATCTCAGCAGGGGTGCTTAACACCTCGGGACTTGCACCAGAAAATAAAAAAGCCAGTAATTCTAGGGGGTATTGGGTTTAGGGAAGTTACGCAAATTTGCGCAGGATAGTAAACCTAGTGTTAAACCGAGCTCTTTCACACATCCAAACAATTAACCAAGGGTATATGCTTATGTGTTTTTGAACTGAGAGAAAAGAAACTCAACCTCTCATACCATCACTCATGCATTTCTTGAATTAAAAGCACTTTCAAACTTTAGCACATCCTACTTTTCATCACAAAAGAAATATATTTCATACCCACTTTTAAATGTTTCTAACCTCTTTCAGACGCCATGACTCGTCTCACACACACTGCCTTTTCTCTCTCAAACTTCCATTTTCCACTCACTCAGACAAATCATGCAGAGTCACCCAAGTCAAATACTGACAGCATTCACACGGTTAAAATCACACAAAATACGCTTTCATACGAGTATTTTGGACATGCCTTCCATGATCAGAAAGAGCAAGTCAAAGAAAAAAGAAAAGAAAACTGAAACCTCTCATCGTCTCACACCCCGCTTCTCCCCACACACACATAACCGAAAAAAATAAAACACACCAACATTTATGGCTCACTTAAATATACATCTATCAAAATTCAGTCATTTACTATACATCCACACTAATATATTCAAACTGTATTTATACTCTCATAATAAGCAAAACCAACCTCTTATATACAGGCATTTAGCAAAACGCTCAATACTGTCGAAACTGAAACCACCCTCTCTCTGGCGTCCCGCTGCTCATTTGCATTTACACACACCATCAGTGCACATCCGCTGTGCATTACTGACACAGAGACTGATCTTACTCATAGATCTCATATTTTATATTACAGACGTCTTTAATTACAACTGCACAGATTTTAGGCCTCTTAAATCCTACGAAGTTTAGACAAATTTATCCATAACGGTCCGACCGATAAAGTCCCTGACTTTTTGCGACCAATTTTAGCCAGTATTCCGCCCCTGACGGTGGCCCGATTGCTAATACCCTAACCAAATTTATCGTAGCCAAAAAGCGCAAATAGGAGACTCTAACTCCTAGCAATTTCGGAGGTTCCCAAGTTCTCCCCCCGCTGTCGACGGTACTATCCCTACTCTTCAGGGTAGGCCAAGGGTCAGCGTCCTGCCCAGGTGCAAGCGTTACCAAGGAGAAAAATGCGCTTCTTAAGGGTCCCAGACTCCTCGTCCTAAAGTAATTTAGAATAATTTGAAACAGCAATCTACACCCAAAACAGGATTAAGATTAAGGACAACCCTCAACAGTTTTGGAGATTCCCGAGTCCTCCTCGAATGTTGCCCGAAACTATCCCTAGTCGCCGCTAGGTGAAGGATAGATTCCTCTATCCAGCAGGGAGCGTCACCTCCGAGAAAGTTCTTAAGGGTTGCACAACCAATGGGACTTGAACCCACACAATGACCAAATTCCCTATCATTCTAAGAGTTCACTTAGCAGTCCAACTGCTTTAATTCTCGTTTCATTCCTTTATTCTCATTACTCAGTACTGTCACTTATACTTCCTTATCATTACTTCAACCGGTAAACTTCATCAAAATTTCGCCAAAATTAAAAAACAGACATTCACCAGTAATTTTCAGTGAGTAGACTTTAATTTGACATGTCCAATCTAGCACATTTTGGAAAATTCAACAGGTATGTGCCTTACCTTTGTTTAAGCCGGCTTGTCTCTCACTTCAGACCACTGACTCCTATCTGCCCATCTAATCACCACAGACCCTGGATCTCTCCATCTACACCAAAATTCCCTCTCTCACCGGACCGAGCCCCCAAATGTTAAGGTTCAATGTTGAGAGAAGAATCCATAAATAACCACAGATCCAGGCGTGTGCAATTTAGACGGCATTTTAATGAACACATGTGTGAGTTCAACAACCCAATCAGTGTTGAACTGTCTTTATCATATTCAGACAACTGTTTTATGGGGTTAAGATAGTACAGCCCCCTTTCCTGTTACTAGGCAGATTTAAACAAAGCATACGTCAGCCTAAACCACAATGACTTTTAACATAGAACATCATCTTCGTGTCGACGGCTGATGCTTCCTGTCTCCATCCTCACTGTCGCTTATCTCTGGGACATCTGGTGTTCCTGGAACAGACTAACACGTACACCTCGACTTTGCAGCCATAGCAAAACGTATTTCAACTCTTGCCTACTAAATGAGTCTCTAATTTGTGTGTGCGTGCACGTGCAGGGGCGGCGTGCATGCTGTGTACTAATGCGACGTGTCTGGATGTGTATGTCTCGCCCCTTAAATGCTCTCTTTGCTTTCAGTTTCACTTCTGCACCAGCCTGCAACTTCAAAGACATATAACTTCCTCTCCTGCAGTCTACACAGAAACACTGAGATCATAGCAGCATTAGAAAAGCATTTAAAATTATATATTCAACCCAACAGTTCGACGTGGTTATAACTGGACTTGTAATAAAGACTGATATAATACCAATATATTTGAACATCTGAATGCATCTGTGAAAGCAACATCACTATTAACCTGAAACGGTAATGATGATTATCAAAATAGCAGCAACTAATAGCAGGAAAATATTTCTATTCCTGACATGCTGTTTTCAGCAAAAACCTCTTTTCAGCAGAATTCTGAAAAGAGTTCTGCAGAACTCTTTTCAGCAGAAATTCTGCTGATTCACCTCTTTTCTGCAAAATTTTCAGCCTTTTCACCTCTTATCAGCACAATTGTCAGCAGCTTCTGCTCATTTCAGCAGAATTGTCCGTCTCTCCACCTCTTATTTGTAAGAATGACTTTGGCTCAGGGAAATGAATAGCCGCCTTTGAGCAGAAATTCTGCTGATTCATCTCTTTTCAGCGCAACTTATTGCTTCTTTACCTCTTTTCTGCAGAAATTCTGCTGATTCACCTCTTTTCTGCAAAATTTTCAGCCTTTTCACTTCTTCTCAGCACAATTCTCAGCAGCTTCTGCTCATTTAGCAAAATTGTCAGTTTCTCCATCTCTTGCTTTTGAGAGAAAGAGTTTGGTTCAGTAAAATGAGCAGCTGTCTTGAGACGAGAAGGGCCAGGTTCAAATCCCGGTCATGGCAAAACCTGTTTTCAGTTTTTTCTTTTGTTCTGCCTCTTTTCTGCAGAAATTCTGCTGATTTACCTCTTTTCTGCAAAATTTTCAGCCTTTTCTCCTCTTATCAGCACAATTCTCAGCAGCTTCGCTCATTTTAGCAGAATTGTCGGTCTCTCCTCCTCTTTTTTGAGAGAATGAGTTTGGGTCAGTGAGATGAGTAGCTGCCTTGAGACCAGGAGGCCAGGTTCGAATCCTGCTCAGGGCGACATGTTTTTTTTCCACCACCATACAACTTTTGCAACTTTTCATCTTTTTCAGCTTTTCAGCAGACAGCTTCAGCGTTAAGGCATCCACACAGCATTTTCGCAGGAAATGCAAATTTTTTCTAGTTGTGTGGATGCCCTAAAGGGCTTCCACACAATTGTTTTCCTGTTTCTCTTTATTCTTTATTATTCTTGGGGTTTCCGTACACTTTTGCCGCTTAACTACTGCCTCAGTTTTCAGCCGATTTTCTCAGTTCAAACTTTAAAAATTCTGCTCTTTCTGCTAATGTGTGCTATGACTTTTGGTGCTCATAACTTCTATACTTTTTGAGATATTGAATTTTTTTACAATATTTTTTGCCCATTTTTGCACATTATCAGTGGGATCACTAGTTTTCCTTGCCCGGTTGAGCCGTGTTTTAGCTCAGTGAGATGAGCAGCCGTTCTCAGACTGGGAGGCCCGGGTTCAAATCCCGCTTATGGCAACATTTCTTTCAGTTAACAGTTAAACTTTTTAACTCTTTTCAACACAAATTTCAGCTTTTCCACCCCTTTTCAGCAAAATTTTCAGTTTTTTCACCACTTTTCAGCACAAATCCCAGCTTTTTCAGCTGTTTTCAGCAAAAACTCTTTTCAGCAGAATTTTGAAAAGAGTTCTGCAGAACTCTTTTTCAGCAGAAATTCTGCTGATTGAACTCTTTTCAGCAGAAATTTCAGAATTTTCACCTCTTATCAGCACAAATCTCAGCTGTTTTCAGAAAAAAATCTTTCGAGCAGAAATTCTGCTGATTCATCTCTTTTCAGCGCAACTTTCTGCTTCTTTACCTCTTTTTAGCAGAAATTCTGCTGATTCACCTCTTCTGCAAAGTTTTCAGCACTTTCACCTCTTATCAGCACAAATCTCAGCTGTTTTCAGAAAAAAACTCTTTTGAGCATAAATTCTGCTGATTCATCTCTTTTCAGTGCAACTTATTGCTTCTTCACCTCTTTTCTGCAGAAATTCTGCTGATTCACCTCTTTTCTGCAAAATTTTCAGCCTTTTCACTTCTTCTCAGCACAATTCTCAGCAGCTTCTGCTCATTTAGCAAAATTGCCCTTTCTCCATCTCTTTGTTTTTGCGAGAATGAGTTTGGTTCAGTGAGATGAGCAGCTGCCTTGAGACCAGAACGGCCAGGTTCAAATCCCGGTCATGGCAAAACCTGTTTTCAGTTTTCTCTTTTGATCTTTTGTTCTACCTCTTTTCTGCAGATATTCTGCTGATTTATCTCTTTTCTGCAAACTTTTCAGCCTTTTTGCCTCTTCTCAGCACAAAAAATGAGCAGCTTCTGCTCATTTTAGCAGATTGCCAGTCTCTCCTCCTCTTTTTTGAGAGAATGAGTTTAGCTCAGTGAGATGAGTAGCTGCCTTGAGTCCAGGAGGGCCAGGTTCGAATCCTGCTCAGCGCAAAACTTTTTTTTTCACCACCATACAACTTTTTGCAACTTTTCATCTTTTTCAGCAGACAGCTTCAGCGTTAAGGCATCCACACAGCATTTTCGCAGGAAATGCAAACTTTTTCTAGTTATTCTTCAAGTTGCTTCCGTATGTTTTTTGCCGCTTAACTACTCCCTCAGTTTTCAGCCGATTTTCTCAGTTCAAACTTTAAAAATTCTGCTCTTTCTGCTAATGTTTGCTATGACTTTTGGTGCTCATAACTTCTATACTTTTGAGATATTGAATTTTTTTTTGCAATACTTTTTGCCCATTTTTGCACATTATCAGTGGCCTCACTATTTTTCCTTGCCGGTTGATCCGTGTTTTAGCTCAGTGAGATAAGCAGCCGTTCTCAGACTGGGAGACCCGGTTCAAATCCCGCTTATGGCAACATTTCTTTCCGTTAACAGTTAAACTTTTTAACTCAATTTCAGCTTTTTCACCCCTTTTCAGCAAAATTTTCAGTTTTTTCACCACTTTTCAGCACAAATCCCAGCTTTTTCAGCTATTTTCAGCAAAACATCTTTTCAGCAGAATTCTGAAAAGAGTTCTGCAGAACTCTTTTCAGCAGAAATTCTGCTGATTGAACTCTTTTCAGCAGAATTTTCACCTCTTTTTAGCCCAAATTCTGCTTACTCACCTCTTCTGCAAAATTTTCAGCCTTTTCACCTCTTATTAGCACGTCTCAGCTGTTTTCAGGAAAAACTGTTTTGAGCAGAAATTCTGCTGATTCATGTCTTTTCAGCGCAACTTTCTGCTTCTTTGCCTCTTTTCAGCAGAAATTCTGCTGATTCACCTCTTTTCTGCAAAATTTTCAGCCTTTTCTCCTCTTATCAGCACAATTCTCAGCAGCTTCTGCTCATTTCAGCAGAGTTGTCTGTCTCTCCACCTCTTCTTGGTCAGAGTGAGTTTAGCTCAGTGAGATGAGTAGCTGCCTTGAGACCAGGAGGGCCAGGTTCGAATCCTGCTCAGGGTAATTTTTGTTTTTTTCACCACCATACAACTTTTTGCAACTTTTCATCTTTTTCAGTTTTTGAGCAGACAGCTTCAGCAATAAGGCATCCACACAGCATTTTCGCAGGAAATGCAAATTTTTCTAGTTATTATTATTATTCTCCAGTTTCCGCCTGAAATTTTGCAGCGAATCTCGCCCCGCAATTTTGAGACAAGCTTCATATATGTTACCTCATTTTGTGCGGCTGGATCAGGAATGGTGTGCTATGACTTTTGGTGTTTATGACTATTATAGTTTTTAAATATTAATATTTTAGTGAAAATTTTCCCACGCTCCTCTGCCAAACAGTTTTGAAAATAGGGTTACATATGTTAGATCATTTTGTGCGGCTGGAGCTGGACTAGTATGGTATACACTTTTGGTGTTTATGACTTTTATAGTTTTTGAAATATTTAGATTTTAGTGCAAATTTAGGCCAATTTCCATAGAAACAGACTTTATTTGTGGTGTATTGGCTCTCTCTAGTGGTATACCGGGAGTAGTACGGCTGAAAATCTGTATGCTTGTTACAAAACTCCATATCCCATAGTTCATAGCACCCCTCTGCCGAGTCATACAATGGCGGACACCACTTCGTTTTAAACGTCTTTTATTCTTGTTTCTAGGTCACAAAATAAACTTTTAAGATATTTTCAGGCGAGAATGTAGGTGTGTAAACTTCAAATATCTGCTCGTTTTATCAAGACATCCCATATTAGCGACAATTCTCTTACGTGTTGCTGATAGCCGGCTAGCTAGCTAGCGCCGCTAGCTTAGCTTAGCTAGCGCCGCTAGCGACCCTTCGTGAAAAACCACCCAGGCTTGGCTGATAGTGAGGTGGCTAAAATTTGTTTAATCGCCCGATCGCTCGGCAAGGGTCTGTGTCTTAGCTGGACTTATTTTTCGTTTATATGGGCCGATGATGTTGGTCGATGTGGAAAAAATAACTGAGTTGTTTGG
Source organism: Oreochromis aureus (assembly GCF_013358895.1). Lineage (NCBI taxonomy): Eukaryota > Metazoa > Chordata > Actinopteri > Cichliformes > Cichlidae > Oreochromis > Oreochromis aureus. The sequence goes on from NW_024108926.1 coordinate 69,861, forward strand.
TGGTGGAGCTACAACAGAGGGCAGCTATCCACGGTGTGTGACAGAAAGGACATGCCGCGAACGAGACATACAAGGCGGTGAGGCTACCGCCCGATCGACCGGTGTTTGCTACGCGGAGGTCAATCGTGGATCAGGGAAAGCGAAGGCAGGAGCGTGAGGTGAACTGAATTTCAGGTAAGAAGTTATGACCTGCACTCTATTTGGGTCAGATATAAACCGAGTTTAGGTGTAGTTTATGTTCGTTGTGCTGACTTTTTCAATCACTTACAATAACTCGTACTGCGTGCTAGCTAGCACGACGGGAGTTTATATACAGCTGTGTGCGCGCTAAGTTACTGACGTTGGACTTTATTTTATTCATAATGGTTAGTTCGTAGAGTTGCCGTACAAACGGAATCGTGCCACATTCAGAGAAAATATTACGATTTATTCTGTCGTTACGAAGCCTCCCTGTCATTCTCTGCCTGTTGCAACTTCAATCATGAAACTGATCAATGATCGGCTTTTCGCTCTTGTTTGTTTATCGCGCTAAACAACAGCAGCACGTTTAAGCTTGATCAGCTGTTGTTAGAATTCATTTGATTTTAATTTCTAGTATCAGCTGATGTTTGCTGGAGCCACAGCTGTAGAAGCGGCTGGTCGAAACCACGAGATGACCTTACTGAATCATCAGAGCTGAACTGGTGATGGAGAAACAGGTTTACCTTTTTTTAGGTGACATGAATGAGTTGAAGGAAGTTATGAACTGTTTCTGAGAGAAATAAACACCAAGCTCCTTTTTTTATTTAGCTGACAGCTGGTAACTGTGCAGGGGCGGATCTAGCAAAGCTTTTGCCCGGGGGCCAGGTAGGGCATCTTACAACCAAAGTTTGTACAATAATACACAAGATTGGCTGTAGACCATTGTTAATCATTCAGAACACTGTGTAAAATAACAAAAACAAAAAGTGAATGCAAAAGTGCATAAATATTTATTTTACGTGATTGATGTGTGTGGCGGGCGTGGTCTGCAGTGCCGCTGCAGGGGAGGTGGACCCACCTGAGCGGCATCTGCAATCACGCCTCTCTGGCGTAGTCTGTGCTCTCGGCTGTTTTTGGGTGTGTGTCGGGCTGTGAGTTGAAAAGCTACAGCCGGCTGGGTGGGTACACCAACCATGTGTGAAAAGTGGTCCATAACATAATGCTTCAAAGCGTGTTCATGCAAACATTGTCGGGTCTGCCGTGGTACAATGGGACTTCTGCTCATGAACCTGTGTGCACAGCGCCTGCAAATCGGGGCTGTACAAAGTCACTTCATCTTTACCCAAAACTGTAAGCTGTCATCTGTGAGGCGTGAGCGGTGTTTGTTTTTACCATAGTTCATGGTGGAGAATGGCTGCTCTGCTGAGTTTTGCTCTCTGTAGCTGTATGAATGGCAAACTACACTGATTACCAGCGGCATAGGCACACATAAAATTTCTTCTGAAATTTTCCCTTTCTAGTTTAATGTCTAAAATCACTTGGAAAAGGCAAAATCCCATGTAAAATTAGCACAACAAACTCTATTTTCAGTACTGAAAATAACCGTATTTTTATGAGAAAGGTATTTTCTGTTATTTTACGGTAGTATTTTGGTGCCCCAGCTGCCGGAATATTACTGTTTCTTTAGGATTTGTTTTTTTCCTATTTATAGATAATTTCATTGTTTAATCACATTAACATGTTCCTAATTTAATGTTTAAAATCACTTGAAAAGGCAAGATCCCATGTAAAACTAGCGCAACAAACTGTATTGTCATTACTGGAAATAACCGTATTTTTATGAGGAAGTTATTTTCTGCTATTTTACGGTAGTATTTTGGCGCCCCAGCTGCCAGAATATTACCGTTTTTTTAAGATGTTTTTTTTAACAGTGCATGCTAAAATCCCATGGCACCAAAGCAGTGTGCAATAAAATAATGTGAATAATACATAAATATAAATAAAAGATATTCCTTTACACAGTATAGGTACATAATACTCCACAGGCCGTAACACTGTAATCTAAATAAAATGATAAATGATCATTTTAAATGATAAAAATGATAATCAAAAAAATAAGAAAAAGCAAAGTGAAAAATAAATGTTATCCACATTAATTAAATTAAAAATGGTGTTGATCTTTTGATAATGTAACACAGCCTTTGTCCCAACCAGGAGTCGAACCTGCGCTCAGACGGTGCGATTTGATTGGCTGATTCTCCGTTACACCTATATGCGATGGGCCGTTATCAGATGAAAGTACAAAACTCTCAAGAACCCCCCTCCTTGCACTGGTTGCATACATTTCAGGTGGCATTTTTAAAACATGCCATGACATAACACACAGCTGCTATAATCACAAAGGGGGGTCAAATGTCAATTATCGTTATAGGTTCTTGCTATATGTTATGTCTTAAGAGCCTAAGTTCCCTTACCACAGCTAGAGCTGGAAACAAGACCTCAAGCAATCCTAAGGCTAATTAGCACAGCTAGCATTTTAGAAAACATTTGTTAAATGTCATTGCTAGCATATACCTGTATTACAGCATGGTAAGTAGCGAGAACGCTAAGTTTTTGTTTCCTTTGAAAAGAAAAATGTGAAGACGTAATATTAGCACATGCTAATGTTATTCACTCAAGCAAACATCTCAGGTACTGACTTGCTGCTTTCTAATATCTGTGTTTATTTCTGGATATACCTACATGGTTATTAGACATCCCACATAAAGGGTGACAAAGGCAGTAACTATAAATGACCATAACTTTACTGTAAATTACATTGCGATGGGCTCAATTCATATAGTTCTATCACGTGCACACGCATGTTAGCAACCGTAACCATGGCCCGCTGTAGGTATATGAATGCTGCACAAGGTTCCAGTCGTCCCTTTACACTTGCTCTTGGACTTGTCTTGACCTGCTTCAAGCTCAGCTTGTGGATAGATAACGTTTGGAGAATATTTCTACAGAAAGCGGATTTTACTAGAAAGCGACAACTACTGCATCTTTGGATCTTTTGTACTCATGTTTCATCATAACAGCAAAGCTTGAAGATGGCTCGTCGTGGACCCCAACTCGTCGACAGTCACCTGGTACATTTCAAAATTTCTTCAATTATTTTAAGAGTCACTAGATGACTATAATAATTTAACAAGTTCCAGTGTGAATATCAAGTTTTAATGTGATCAAAATAAGTGTATTCCAAGACTTTTCCCGGTAAATTGCTTGTATGCTTTAAATTTTCCAGGAGAGGTGTAGAATTTATTACTGATTGGTGTATGAATGTGAAAAAAGGTGTTACTTTGATTTAAAGCCTTCAAATTTGACACTTTTTTCAAATGAAATGGTTAAAATTAGCTTAACATTCGTAAAATGCCCCCCTACCCCAAATATACATATATATGTGTATATCGGTTTCTATGGTAACAGCATCTCCTCACAATGGTAGAACATATAGTAGTAAACATACCAGATCCCCTGTAGATCCTAACATCATTTGCTTCTCTGGATCAAAGGCTTCATTTGAATAAAGTATAACTTTTTCCTAGCTACATAATGCGATTAGTTAGTTATAAATTATAAGTAGTTTTAAATTTACTGTAGAATATTTATATAATACGGTATTCATGCCCAGTTCTTTACAAATCAATACCTATTATCCATTACCTACTCGAACGTAGTGTTTGCATAAAGGTTTAAAAAGAACAAATAAACAAAATGGACGTGTACAAAATACAATACTCTTACCTTAACGGGGTAGTGTGTACAGAGTGAGCTGCCTTGGCAGAGATTTGGTGCTCTTCTTTTAAAAATGGATGTTTCACTTAATGATTGTGGACATAGTTGACATCTTGTTTTCTTCTCACATGAACAAGTAAAGTGTCATTCAGTCTGATATAAATGTAGCCTGTAGCTTTAGCACTGGGTGTTTACTACATTTCTAATGTTATTTTAAACTTGTTTCCTTACAGGCTGTCTTGACTACATTGTTGAACGTCCCGAGAACGCGGCCTTTCTAAAGTCATGAGGATCCTCGATGACACTCTCCTGAGCACCATCTCTTCTGATGAAGCATGGGACACTGATACCGAGCGTGTCAATAAAGGTGAGTACTGTAATGTAATGTTAAAGTTGACCAACGTTCAGGAGTCACAACATTCCACCAACGTTCTCCCAACGTTCCGGAGTCACAACGTTCCCCCAACATTCCCCCAAGGTTCACCCAACATAACGGAGTCGCAACATTCCATCAACGTTCCACCAATGTTCCACCAATGTTCCACCAATGTTCCACCAACGTTCCGGAGTCACAGCATTACTCCAACATTCCACCAACGTTTCCCAAGCATTCCGGAGTCATAACAGTCCAACAATGTTCCCCCAACGTTCCACCAACGTTCCACCAACGTTCCCCCAACATTCCGGAGTCACAACGTTCCACCAATGTTCCACCAACGTTCCCCAAACGTTCCCCTAACTTTTCCCCAACATTCCCGAGTCATAACATTCCACCAACGTTCCACCAACGTTCCCCCAACATTCCGGAGTCACAACGTTCCACCAAGATTCCACCAACGTTCCACCAACGTTCCACCAACGTTCCGGAGTCACAACCTTCCACCAACGTTCCACCAACGTTCTGGAGTGACAACCTTCCACCAACGTTCTACCAACGTTACAGAATCACAACATTCACCCAACTTTCCACCAATGCTCCCCCAACGTTCCCCCAAAATTCCAGATTCACAATGTTCCACCAACGTTCCCCCAACATTCTACCAATGTTCCCCCAACGTTCCCCCAACGTTCCCCCAACGTTACGGAATCACAACGTTCCACTAACGTTCCACCAAGATTCCACCAACATTCCGGAAACATAATGTTTCACCAATATTCCCCCAATATTCCCCCAACGTTCCACCAATGTTCCACCAACATTACGGAGTCACAACGTTGCACCAACGTTCCACCAACATTCCCCCAACGTTCCACCAATGTTCCACCAATGTTCCACCAACTTTCCGGAGTCACAGCATTCCACCAACATTCCACCAACGTTCCAACAACGTTCCGGATTCACAACGTTCCACCAACGTTCCGAGTCACAATGTTACACCAATGTTCCACCAACGTTTCACAAACGTTCCAGAGTCACAACATTCCACCAACGTTAAACCAATGTTCTGGAGTCACAACGTTCCACCAACGTTCCACCAACGTTTCCCCCAACATTTTGGAGTCACAAAGTTCCCCCAACATTCCACCAATGTTCCACCAATATTCCACCAATATTCCGCCAACGTTCCACAAACGTTTCCCCAACGTTGCGGAGTCACAACGTTCCACCAACGTTCAGCCAACGTTCCGGAGTCACAACGTTCCACCAATGTTCCACCAACATTCCACCAACATTCCAGAGTCACAACGTTCCACCAACATTTCCCCAACATTCCGGAGTCACAACGTTCCACCAACGTTCCAGAGTCACAACATTCCACCAACGTTCCACCAACGTTCCAGAGTCACAACGTTCCATCAACGTTCCCCCAACGTTCCAGAGTCACAACATTCCACCAACGTTCCCCCAACGTTCCACCAACGTTCCCCCAACATTCCACCAACGTTCCACCAACGTTGCGGAGTCACAACGTTCCACCAACGTTCAGCCAACGTTCCGGAGTCACAACATTCCACCAATGTTCCACCAACATTCCACCAACGTTCCACCAACGTTCCGGAGTCACAACGTTCCCCCAACGTTCCCCCAACGTTCCACCAATGTTCCACCAACGTTCCCCCAACCTTACGGAATCAGAACGTTCCACCAACGTTCCACCAACGTTCCGGAGACATCATGTTTCACCAGTGTTCCCCCAACGTTACACCAATGTTCCACCAACGTTCCCCCAATGTTCCACCAACTTTCCGGAGTCACAACGTTCCAACAACGTTCCAACAACATTCCCCCAACGTTCCGGAGACATAATGTTCCACCAACGTTCCACCAACGTTCTCCCAACATTCCAGAGTCACAAGATTACACCTACGTTCCACCAATATTCCCCCAACGTTCCAAAAACTTTTCCCCAACGTTCCAGAGTCACAATGTTTCACCAACGTTCCACCAACGTTCCGGAGTCGCAACCTTCCACCAACATTCCACCAACGTTCCGGAGTCACAACGTTCCACCAACGTTGCACCAACGTTCCGGAGTCACAACGTTCCACCAACGTTCCACCAACATTCCGGAGTCACAACATTCCACCAACATTCCACCAACGTTCCACCAACATTCCGGATTCACAACGTTCCACCAATGTTCCACCAACGTTCCGGAGTCACAACGTTACACCAATGTTCCACCAACGTTTCACAAACGTTTCCCCAACGTTCCAGAGTCACAACATTCCACCAACGTTAAACCAACGTTCTGGAGTCACAACGTTCCACCAACGTTCCTTCAACATTCCAGAGTCACAACGTTCCACCAACGTTCCCCCAACCTTACGGAATCAGAACAAATATTGTAGTTTGTGATGTTTTATACATGTTTTTTATCTCTTCATTTAAAACTAGGAGATATAAAATAAACCAATTTTCATAATATTTTCTGTGTATTTCTTTTATAATAAGTTATTTGGAGCATCATTGCAACCTGTCAGCTTTTTATTGAGGATTTAGAAAGTTGTTGGTGGCCTGAGTGTGTACAGTGGGGAGTTGTTTTTGTCACATGGTGAAAGTGGCCTGATGGGGAGTAAAAAGACAAACTGAACAATTTGGGGATTCACAGACTTTTGTAATCCTTTGAAAAAATGAAGAAAACTTGTTCTCTGTAAACAAAAAGCTCAAATATAAACCATCCTGACACACTGACAGAAATGATCTGCTATCTATAAGCAGGACAATGTTTTCATGAGCCTGGTGGAGGTCATTTGCATGAGTTTAATCTCCTGGTCAAAACTTGCATGATTCTGTTAGGACTGTAACTTTCTCCTGTTTATTTATTAATTTGCGTATTGTAGAAGATTAATACATTCACCAACCTATTCTTACTTGGCCTGAATGTTTGAATGTTTGCAGTTTCAGGTCATCCTACTAATCAGTTTTAAGTACTGTAGAAAGTGAGTTTCCAATTTAATCAAGTCCCGGGATGAAATGGGACAAACGGGTAATGTGACAGCCAGATTACCGGTAGTTCCCTTTCCTCGTGTGTGTAAGCATACTGCTTTAACCTGCAATTTACTGCATGTTATAATACTGCATGGTACAACCATAGTCTGCTAACCACCCATGATCGAAGGTTTTGAGGTCTTGCTCGAGCTACTGATGAAGCTTTATCAATGATTGTTAAGTTTCCCAACCACATTTTATCCCGATGGTCCAAGGCTTACATCTTTATGGTCACAAACGTACTTCTGTAATTAAACAGACCATCTTTAAGAGGCTCTTCTTGAATGTCTAATCAAAATGTTTGTGTTTGTCTGCAGCATCACTGCAGCAGAGTGGGTATAACACAAGGCCACAGTCACGTGGTATTAAGTCAATAAAATACCCTTAAACAAAGTCAGAGGGATGTGGCTGAGGTTATCAGTATGACCGCTCCATAGATTTCCTCCCTGATGCTCCTTTGCCTTCTAGATATCAGTACAATTTTTAAACCCAAATAGGTCACTTAAAGTATTTTAACCTCCTAAGACCAGAAATCTCTCATGGCATGCATTTTTAATTTCTTTGCTATTTGGGCTGATTGGGACCTGATGAATGTGAAAACATAGAATTACCGGGTTTGTTTTGGGGTTTCTTTTTACCTGATTTTTATTTATGAGAAAAATGAGATCCAGATATGAGGATGTTCGTTTTAAATTTCGCTATAACAGTGGCACTATACTGTCCTCGTAAGTGGATATCAAGCCCTTGTAGAGCAAAACTTTGTATTTTGGTCTAGACAACCCAAAAATGTGATGTCCACATATGTGGACACCAGGTCGTAAGAGGTTAAAATAACATTTGGGTGAGCAAACGCACCAGGAGTCTTTCAGGCCCAAGTCAGTGAAATCCTTCTTAACTACGTGAGGTCAGTTAAAAGCAGACTCAGTCAAAGTGGTTGAATGTCACGTCCCACACAGACCCTGCGAGCAGCAATCACTGATAAATGCAATTGGTGGTCACTCATAAGCTATGTCACACAAACGCCCTGGGATCGTCGATCGTTGATAAGAAACGTCACAGACACACAACGTCACCCTGCAATCGCTGACAAGTAATGTCACACACGCCCTTCGATTGGCGATCACAAAAAATGTCACATTACATACACGCCCTGCTATCGCTAATACGTGACGTTACACACATGCCCTCCTATTGGCAAAAGCTCATAAGCCATGTCACATACATGCCCTCCGATCCGCGACCACTCATACTTCATGTCATAGACACGCCCTGGAATCAACGTTCGCTGACAAGTAATGTCACACGCAAGCCCTGTAATCGGCGATCGCTCATAAGTCACCTCATACAAACGCCCTGTGATCGGCAATCGCTGATAAGTGACGTCACACACAGACCATGCAATCCAGTCTTTAAGTCTGACGTCATTAGCCATGTCTGGGCCCAAACTCCGCTGCAGGTCCTTAAGTCAAATGATCACTGTAGCATTGCTGAGAGTTGAAAAACTGTCTAAATTCTTTCATCTGTAATAAAATGACATGGAATGTCATAATGGAATGTCAATGTAATAAAATGAAATGAATGGAATTCATGACATTTAACGCAGTTAGAAGTTAGCAGGGAGTTAGCTCGCTAGCTTCCATCTAAATATAATATACCATGTTCTGACTGAGGGACTTAAGTGGACTAATTCTTACATAGCGCTTTTCTACTCTCCCAGACGACTCAAAGCGCTCTATACAACATGCCATATTCACCCAGTCACTTTATCTACACTCAGTGCTTTCAAAGTAAATTCACACTCCGATGGATGCATCGGTTGGTGTTGGGGTTAGTATCTTGCCAAGGATACTTGACATGCAGACTGGAGGAGCCAGGGATCAAACCGCCAACCTTCCGATTAGTAGGTGACCAGCTCTACCTCCTGAGCTACAGCCACCCGTACAGCTCTGCTATCACGTCCAACATAAACGAAGACAGGAAAGTAACAGCAGCGACGTTTGTAGGGTTACTGAAGTTGGTCTAGCTGGTATATAATGATGTGCTACGTGATCGCTAGTGTGACCAAGCTATGCCAGCATAACATTAACAGTAAAGCTGGAGAACGAACGCTAACAAACAGAGGTCTTTTTTCCACTCGATAAAAGTTAATGTGAGGGTTCCCAGTGGTTAGGGGCAAATGCAATCGCATGGCAGGATGCTGTAAACGGACCAAACGTCAGTCAGGAGAACCACTGAGATAATCCATTCACAATACGAGGTTAGTAATTAATATACTGCTACATGGGCTGATATGTCACGTTACACACACGCCCTTCGATTGGCGATCGCTCATACGTCACACCACAAACACGGCCCGCAATCGGCAATCACTGAAATGTTACGTCAGACACACACCCTGTGATCTGCAAGTACTTATACGTCACGTGACATTCATATGTCATGTTACACAGACGCCCTGCCACATGCGATCCCTCATGCTTCACGTCAGACACATGCCCTGCAATTGGCGATTGCTAATACCTTACGTCACACACACCCTGCTTTCAGCAATCGCTGCCAAATAATGTGACGCACACGCCCTGCGACTGGTGATCACTCACACGTCATTTCACATACACGCCAGGCAATTGGCAATCGCTCATATGACACATACACGGCCTGCAAGCAGTGATCGCTTACAAGTTACATCACAGACACGCCCTGCGATCGCTCATTCAACACGTCCCAGGCATATCCTGTGATTGGTGATTGCTCATTAGATATCACACACACGCCCTTCGATCTGCAAACGCTGTTAAGCGATGTCATAGACATGCCCTGCTATTGGTGATGGCTAATTACTCATATCACACACACGCCCTGCAATCGGCTATCGCTTAAACGTCACGTCACACACACACACACACACACACACTCCTGAGATCGCTGATAAATAACATCACAGAAAAGACCTACAATTGGTGATCGCTAATACGTCTCAGGGCGTGTCTGTAACGTGCCATTTGAGCGATCGGACTCCTGGTCCATGGATGAACTCTGTCATGTACCGTGTACCAAAAATCGTGCCTCGTGTGAGGGTTCGAATGACCTTCAGATTGAGACTGACGCGCTGCCTACTGCACCAACGAGGCTGAGCGGCAGCCAGAAAGTGGACGATTCCTCGAAGCCGCACTGAAAAGAAATTGACCTTGGGCAAACAAAGGCGAGTCCCCAGATATTTACCCCCTGGACGGGTCTTGGAAGTGGCGAGTGCCACAGGAGATCCTAAAAATGGCTGAACGCATTCTGTCACATACCGTGCAAATGCAGTGCTGAGTGTTGTCCTGTTGAGGTGGCTCTACTGGGTAGGGCCATGCGGTTGTTTAGTCAAAACTTTCCAAAGGTCCGACCCTGCATGCTGTGGACGCCTTGGCCTCTGTGACGGTAAAGACCTGCCTTTCACACCCAGGCTTAAGTGATGACTAATATGAATAACAGTGGGTCAACAACTCTCAAGAGGACAACCCCAGCAGGGATTAAATACCTGACAGTCTCCATTAATAGCTGTAGGCCTGAACAAGCCTCTTGGATGAGGATTGAAAAGTCTTCACAAACCACAAAAGGCATCCAGTCGCCTTCTTCGCAAGACTACCGTGACCGAGAGCCTACATGGACATCTGATCTCGATAACCCACCTCCAAATTCTGTTTGAAACGAATTAAATGAACTCATGCACCTCAAGTAGGTGCACGGAGCAGCTCTCATTTCTAGAAATATGGACAAATTTATTAAACCCCCCAAAATATGACTATCCAGAGTTGGGAACAGGAAGCAGAGTTGCAGTCTTACACGCCTCTGCACCTTCTCTCCTCCTGCTACCCCCCTGCCCCAAAACCCATCTTCATTGAGACTGTGTCAGCTCCCAAACAGACAAAAAACAAACTAAAAACCAGCAATAAACAACTTAAACATAAAAAATCACAAAGAAAGAACAATACAGTATCCACATCTGAACCAAAGAGTAAAACAGTGAAATGTGGATTATTAAATATTAGGTCTCTCTCCTCCAAGTCTCTGTTAGTACATGACTTAATAATTGATCAACAAATCGATTTACTCTGCCTTACAGAAACCTGGTTGCAGCCGGATGATTATGTTAGTTTAAATGAATCAACACCCCCGAGTCATTCAAACTACCAGAAATCTCGAAGCACAGGCCGAGGGGGCGGTGTGGCAGCAATTTTTCACACCAGCCTATTAATTAACAAAAGACCAAGACAGACTTTTAATTCATTTGAAAGCCTGATGCTTAGTCTTGTCCACCCCAGCTGTAAAGCTCAGAAACCAGTCTTACTTGTTATCGTCTATCGTCCACCTGGGCCTTACACAGAGTTTCTCTCTGATTTCTCAGACTTTTGATCTGATTTAGTTCTCAGCTCAGATAAAATAATTATTGTGGGTGATTTTAACATCCATGTAGTAAATGACAGCCTCAACATGGCATTTAATCTGTTATTAGACTCAATTGGCTTTTCTCAAAATGTAAAAGAACCCACCCACCACTTTAACCACACTCTAGATCTTGTTTTAACATATGGCATAGAAACTGAACATTTAACAGTGTTTCCTGAAAACCCTCTCCGGTCTGATCATTTCCTGATAACATTTACATTTACAATAATTGATTACACAGCAGTGGAGAGTAGACTTTATCACAGTAGATGTCTTTCTGAAAGCGCTGTAACTAAGTTTAAGAATATAATCCACCCACTGTTATCATTATCAATGCCCTGTACCAACATAGAGCAGAGCAGCTATCTGAACGCTACTCCAACAGAGGTCGATTATCTTGTTAATAATTTTACCTCCTCACTACGTACGACTCTGGATACTGTAGCTCCTGTGAAAACTAAGGTCTAAAAACTAAATCAGAAGTACCTGACTCCGTGGTATAATTCCCAAACACGTAGCCTAAAGCAGATAACTCGTAAGCTGCAGAGGAAATGGCGTGTCACAAATTTAGAGGATCATCATATAGCCTGGAGAAATAGTTTGCTGATTTATAAGAAAGCCCTCCGCAAAGCCAGAACATCTTACTATTCGTCACTGATTGAAGAAAATAAGAACAACCCCAGGTTTCTCTTCAGCACTGTAGCCAGGCTGACAAAAAGTCAGAGCTCTTTTGAGCCAACAATCCCTTTAACGCTAACTAGTAATGACTTCATGAATTTCTTCACAAATAAAATTCTTATCATTAGAGAAAAAATTACCAATAATCATCACACAGATGTAATATGGTCTACAGCCACTCTCAGTACCATTGATGTTAAGTTAGACTCTTTTTCTCCAATTGATCTTTCTGAGTTAACTTCAATAATTACTTCCTCCAAACCATCAGTGTGTCTTTTAGACCCCATTCCTACAAAACTGCTCAAAGAAGTCCTGCCATTAATTAATTCTTCGATCTTAAATATGATCAACCTATCTCTAATAATCGGCTATGTACCACAGGCCTTCAAGGTGGCTGTAGTTAAACCTTTACTCAAAAAGCCATCTCTTGACCCAGCAGTCTTAGCTAATTATAGGCCAATCTCCAACCTCCCTTTCATATCAACAATCCTTGAAAGAGTAGTTGTCAAACAGCTAACAGATCACCTGCAGAGGAATGGCTTATTTGAAGATTTCAGTCAGGGTTTCAGTCAGGTTTCAGAACTCATCACAGCACAGAAACAGCTTTAGTGAAGGTTACAAATGATCTTCTTATGGCCTCTGACAGTGGACTCATCTCTGTGCTTGTCCTGCTAGACCTTAGTGCGGAGTTCGATACTGTTGACCATAATATCCTATTAGAGCGATTAGAACATGCTGTAGGTATTACAGGTACTGTACTGCAGTGGTTTGTATCATATCTCTCTAATAGACTCCAATTTGTACATGTAAATGGAGAGTCCTCTCCACACACTAAGGTCAATTATGGTGTTCCACAGGGTTCGGTGCTAGGACCAATTCTGTTTACATTATACATGCTTCCCTTAGGCAGCATCATTAGAAGACATAGCATAAATTTTCACTGCTATGCAGATGACACGCAGCTCTATCTATCCATGAAGCCAGGTAACACCCATCAATTAGTTAAACTGCAGGAATGTCTTAAAGACATAAAGACCTGGATGGCCGCAAACTTTCTGCTTCTTAATTCAGATAAAACTGAGGTTATTGTACTCGGCGAGCGTGGCATTGATTTGTGAAATCACAGCAGAGAGGTGAGTCTGGTATTGCTATTTGACATCAATGGAGAGAGAAGAGTCTGGAATTGATATTTGACATCACAGCAGAGAGACAAGTCTGGTATTGATATGTGACATCACAGTAGAGACGCGAGTCTGGCATTGATATTTGACATCACAGTAGAGAGTCAAGTCTGGCATTGATATTTGAAATCACAGTAGAGACGCGTGTCTGGCATTGCTGTTTGACATCACAGCAGAGAGACGAGTCTGGAATTGCTATTTGACATCAAAGCAGAGAGACAAGTCTTGTATTGATATTTGACATCACGTCAGAGACACGCCCTGTGCTCGGCGATAGCTCATACTTCACGTCAGACACACCCCGTGTGAGTGGCGATTGCTGATAAGTCACATCAGAGACACGCCCTGTGATCGGCGATCTCTAATAAGTCACGTCACAGACACGCCCGGCGAGCCGCGATTGCTGATAAGTCAAAAAACAGTCACGCCCTGACATTGGCGATCGCTAACACGTCACGTCACAGACAAGCCCGGCGAGCGGGGAGTGCTGATAAGTCACGTCAGAGACACGACAAACAATTGGCAATTGGTCATATGTCACATAACAAAAACGCCGTGCGAGTGGCGATGGCTGATAAGTCACGTCAGAGACACGCCCTGTGATCGGCGATCACTCATACTTCACGTCAGACACAGCCCGTGTGAGTGTCGATTGCTGATAAATCGCAAAACAGTCACACCCTGACATTGGCGATCGCTAATGCGTCACGTCACAGACACGCCCGGCGAGTGGCGATTGCTGATAAGTCACATCAGAGACACGCCCTGTGATCGGCGATCACTCATACTTCACGTCAGACACACCCCGTGTGAGTGGCGATTGCTGATAAGTTACGTCACAGACACGACCAACTATTGGCGATTGCTCATACGTCACATAACAAACACGGCCTGCGAGTGAAGATTGCTGATAAGTCACATCACAGTCGCGCCCTGACATTGGCGATCACTAATAAGTCACGTCAGAGACACGCCCTGTGATCGGCGATCACTCATACTTCACGTCGGACACACCTCGTGTGAGCAGCGATCGCTGATAAGTTATGTCACAGACACGCCCAACTACTGGCGATTGCTCATACGTCACATAACAAGCATGGCCTGCGAGTGGCGATTGCTGATAAGTCACAAAACAGTCACGCCCTGACATTGGCGATCGCTAATACGTCACGTCACAGACACGCCCGGCGAGTGGCGATTGCTGATAACTCACAAAACACTCACGTACTGACATTGGCGATAGCTAATACGTCACGTTACAGACACGCCCGGCGAGCGGCGATTGATAAGTCACGTCAGAGACACGCCCTATGATCGGCGATCACTCATACTTCACGTCAGACACACCCCGTGTGAGCTATTTGACATCACAGCAGAGAGACGGGTTTGGTATTCATATTTGACATCACAGCCGAGAATCTACTCTGGCATTGATATGTGACATCACTGTAGAGAGACGAGTCTGGAATTGATTTTTGACGTCACAGCAGAGAGACAAGTCTTGTATTGATATTTGACATCACGTCCGAGACACGCCCTGTGCTCGGCGATAACTCATACTTCACGTCAGACACACCCCGCGTGAGTGGCGATTGCTGATAAGTTATGTCACAGACACGCCCAACTATTGGCGATTGCTTATACGTCACAGAACAAACACGGCCTGCGAGTGGCGATTGCTGATAAGTCACATCACAGTCACGCCCTGACATTGGCGATCTCTAATAAATCACATCACAGACACGCCCGGCGAGCGGGGATTTCTGATAAGTCACAAAACAGTCACACCCTGACATTGGCGATCTCTAATAAGTCACGTCACAGACACGCCCGGCGAGCGGTGATTGCTGATAAGTCACGTCAGAGACGCCCTGTGATCGGCGATCACTCATACTTCACGTCAGACACACCCCGTGTGAGTGGCGATTGCTGATAAGTTATGTCAAAGACACGCCCAGCTATTGGCAATTGCTCATACGTCACAGAACAAACACGGCCTGCGAGTGACGATTGCTGATAAGTCACATCACAGTCACGCCGTGACATTGGCGATAGCTAATACGTCACGTCACAGACACGCCCGGCGAGCGGCAATTGCTGATAAGTCACGTCAGAGACACGCCCTGTGATGGGCGATCACTCATACTTCACATCAGACACACCCCTTGTGAGTGGCGATTGCTGATAAGTTATGTCACAGACACGCCCAACTACTGGCGATTGCTTATACGTCACATAACAAACACGGCCTGCGAGTGGCGATTGCTGATAAGTCACAAAACAGTCACGCCCTGACACTGGCGATCGCTAATACGTCACGTCATAGACATGCCGGGCGAGACGCGATTGCTTATAAGTGACAAAACAGTGACGCCCTGACATTGGCGATCGCTAATACGTCACGTCACAGACACGCCCTGTGATCGGCGATCACTCATTGTACTGCCTCTGCTATGGTTGGGCAGTCAGCTAAACTCCTTCCCCACATCAAGACTCTGACGACACGATTCCCGGTTCACAGGTTTATTGACACAGGGAAAGGTGAAACTTTAACAAACAGTACAAGACATAATCACTGTACTTATTCACCATGTTCATATATAACGAAGAAAATATATTAACCCAGTTTTTTAATATGTCGACATGCAATGTTCATATGAATTACTTCCTTTTAACTCAAATACAAACATCAAATTATGATTTTAACAAGTCTTGCTACAATGAATGCCTCCAATTCGTTTATCGTTCCCCTTTAACTAGCTCCATAGCGATTGCTAGCGTAAACTGCATAAGATTGCATCATCATTAAACTTATAGAAAATGAACTTACTTGAAAGAAAGTGGTCTATACATGCACATAAAATATAAAACAAGTTTGTACATACCCACAATGCTACCAAAAGCAAAGGATGTATGTGGATGCCACTGGATTTGTCTGACTAAGGCCACCATGCTGCACATGCCTTCTCCTTAATTCACAGACTTACTTCCTGTTTACTGACGACATCATGTCCTACTACCGACTACAGGTTTTAAGGTGGCACCAGAGAGTTACAATCGCATATTTAAACATTTAGCAAATCCAAGAAAACAGTCTAACTTAAAATAACTTTCAATATCAGAACACGCCCGCCTGGCGTGATTAACGCCACCACACTTTGTCAATGACAGTTCAACATCTAGACATCTGAAGCCAGAAGAAGTACTATTTCTGTAATGGGTCTCACAAACAATGTTTCTCCTCCTGGCTTGATGACCTTGACCTCGACCTGGCGAACTTTACCATCTTTGCTTTGGAAGGTCTGTGTTACCAGACCAAGTGGCCACTTATTTCTTTGTACTTGGCTGTCCTTGAGGAGAACAACATCCCCTGACTTAATGTTTGGGTTAGATGACTGCCACTTCCTACGTGATTGCAATGTTGGAAGGAACTGCTTGCGCCACCTGTCCCAGAAGGTGTTGGACAGGTGCTGGACTTGTCTCCACTGATGCTTGTAGAGGTCAGAGGGTCCAAACTCTCCTGGAGGAGCAGGAACACAGTTTACCTTCTGTGTTAGAAGAGCAGCTGGTATAAGAATGAATGAGTTGTCGGGGTCAGTTGTTACAGGAACAAGAGGCCAGGCATTAATGATGCCTGCTACTTCTGCCATGAAAGTTACCAACACTTCATGGGTAAGCTGCCCCTTGAGCTGGAGGAACATGGAGTCAAGAATCCTCCTGGCCAGACCAATCATCCTTTCCCACGTTCCACCAAAGTGGGAGGCATGTGGAGGGTTGAATGTCCAAGAGCATCCTTGGGCTGACAGGTAAGACTTGACACCATTGTGGTCGATGTTAGAAGGCATCTTCAAGGCCTGACAAGCACCCACAAAGTTAGTGCCTCTGTCTGATCGAATACTTTTGACCGCCCTCTAACTGCTAGAAACCGCCTCAATGCGTTGATAAAGCTGGACGTGTCGAGGGATTCTATGACTTCGATATGTACGGCTCTTACGCTCATACATGTGAAAATCACGGCCCACCTTTTGCTGTGTGAGAGGCCTCCTCTAGTCCGGCGTGCAGAAACACTCCAAGGACCAAACACATCAAGGCCAACATTTGTGAAGGAGGGTCTGTTGAGAGACGATCTGCCGGAAGGCTGGCCATTTTTTTGGCAGCTTACTGGAGCTCTGAGTCTTCTGCATGTCACACATCGGTAGATGATGCTGCTCACTTTTCTCTTGCCACCAACTATCCAAAACCCAGCTGCACGGACAGCCCCTTCCGTAAAGAGACGCCCTTGATGGTGAACTTGTTCGTGGTACTGTCTAATGAGCAGGGTTGCAATATGATGATTGCCTGGAATAATCACAGGAGTCTTCTCACTCTGAGCAAGACTCGAATAGTGAAGACGACCTCCGACTCTTAGTAGGCCATGTGCATCAATAAAGGGATCGAGGCTTTTCAGAGGACTACTTCTGGGAACCTCTTTGTGTATTATGATACATTTGATCTCCTCGCCATAAACCTCTTCTTGGACTGTTCGAATGATGATGTCTGAGGCTTGGGTGGATTCCTCAACACTAAATCCTGTCTTGCAAAGATGCCAGCCCTTACAAGGTTTGTTTGTTGTGATCATGTTGTAACAACTGGCAATATGTTTCAGATGGGTGATTGCACGAGTCAGTGACCGCCACGAAGAAAACTTGGTGAATCGTTGGGACCCAAGTTGCTTGGATGCTGTGGCAGTGCTTAATGTGGACACAAGCGGTCGGATGTCTGGATCCGAACCTGGGTCCACAAGATCAAAGGTGATGTCAGGGACGTTTTGCTTTGGTTTGGACAGAAACCTGGGTCCACTAAGCCAGTTGGTGTCTTTTAAAGTGCCCGCAGCAACCGAACGTGTTGCATGGTCTGCAGGGTTCTGGTTTTGGCCACGTAGCGCCACTGGCGTGGACTGGAGGATCTTCGAATGCGCGGGACCCGATTACTTACGTACACATAAAAACGCCTGGTCTCATTGCAAATGTAGCCCAGAACCACCTTACTATCTGTGTAATAAGTCACAGCATTAAGCTGAAGATCAAGTTCTGCTGAGATCAGGTCTGACAACTCAACAGCCAGTACTGCTGCACAGAGCTCTAATCTCGGGATTGTGTGCTCTGGACGAGGTGCCAGCTTGGCCTTTCCCATGACGAACCCCACATGATGTTTTCCAGCAGTGTCTGTGACTCTAAGATATGCTACTGCAGCAATAGCTTTTGTTGAAGCGTCAGAGAAAACACACAATTCTCTGTTGACAGCTGTCGATGGTGAAGTTTCAGTGTAGGGTCTGGGTATCATCAGACTTGACAACTCTGTCAGTGAAGCTCTCCACGAGGTCCAAGCTTCCTCCTTGTCTCGAGGTAATGGCGCATCCCAGTCACCATTCTCAGCAGTGAGCTCTCGCAGAATGGCCTTGCCTTGTATTACAACTGGTGCTACAAACCCAAGAGGGTCGTAGAGACTGTTAATGATAGATAAGACTCCTCGGCGAGTATAAGGTTTTGTCTCCTGGGAGACACTGAAGACAAAGCAATCTGTTTGAAGGTTCCAGTTGAGCCCGAGACTGCGCTGTATTGGTACTGTGTCTGCATCGAGGTCAAGATCTTTAAGGTCACTTGCATAGTCTCTTGAAGGAAAGGCTCTCATGACCTCCCTTCTTGTTTGCTGCGATCTTATGCAGCCTCAGGTTAGACCTGGAGAGGACATCCTGTGTCTTCTTTAACAAGTTGATAGCTGCTTCGACTGTAGGCAGAGACTTCAATCCATCATCTACATAAAAGTCTCGCATCACAAAATGCTTTACATCAGGGTCAATATGGAACTCACTGACCTGAACGGATTGATGCAGGCCATAAATAGCCACTGCAGGCGAGGGGCTATTCCCAAACACGTGGACTGTCATGCGGTAGTCCACGACATCTTTGGAGAGGTCATTATCACGGAACCATAGAAACCTCAAGAAGTTTCTGTCCTCTTCTCTGCCCAAGAAAGAGTAGAACATTTGTTCTATGTCTGCTGAGAATGCAACAGCTTCCTTTCTAAAGCGCATCAATACACCCAGCAGTGTGTTGTTCAGGTCAGGCCCGTCAACAGCACATCATTGAGTGACACACCATTGAATCGAGCACTGGAGTCAAAACTATTCTGATCTTCTTGGGTTTCTTGGGATGGTACACACCGAATGTTGGTAAATACCATCGCTCTTCCTCCTCACCCAACGGAGGAGCCAACTCTGCATGACCATTTTTAAACATCTGTTCCATGAAGCTAAGGAAGTGTTCCTCATTTCAGGCTTCCTCTCAAAGTTGTGAATGAGAGACTTGAGACGCTTCAGTGCCTGAGGCCTGTTGTTAGGAAGCTGCTGACGTGGACTCTTGAAGGGTAAAGGGCTACCCAGCTGTTATTTGTGTCTTTCTGTAGTCCATCCTTCATTATTTTCATGAATGAAGCGTCCTGAATCGAAGGAGCAACTTGGTTATCCTCTTTGGTCCTCTTGAACACATTGCATCCAAGATGGTCAACATCACAGGTGGACTCTTGTTCAGAACATGTTGGAAGATGGTCTGCAACCTGGATGGCGCTGTACCTTTCTTTAACACAAAACACATTAGGGCATGGGTTAAAGATAGATGGCCTTCGCAGCTCTGTGGTATTTGTATAGAAGGAGCTGATTGCTGATGGCCTATGGACACTGCCGAGACACACGTTGCCCACAACAACCCACCCCAGATCTAACTTCTGAGCATAGGGCTGGTTGTGTGAACCATTCACCTGTTTGCGGACTTTATGTACTCTGATAACGTCCCGCCCTAAGAGAAGCATGATCTGGGCATTTGGGTCCAGATCTGGGATGAGGTGTGCCAGTGACTTTAAATGTGCATGATGAAGAGCGACATCAGGGGTTGGAATCTCATCCCTGTTGTTGGGAATTTCATTGCATTCTGTGAGACTGGGTAATGGAATGCGGGCAGTCCCATCAAGAGATTCCACCTCATAGCCACTTGCCCTCCTACCTGATGATTCTTTTACTCCTGCACATGTTCTCAGTATGTATGGCGACTTGGGCTTTTGTCACCAAACACGTCAAAAAACTGTGAGCGAACTAACGACCTGTTACTTTGCTCATCCAAAATTGCATACAGCTTCACTGCTTTTTCTCTGTTCCCAGCTGGATATACCTTCACGAGGCATATTTTGGAACAGGATCGGTCCATCAGATCTCCCCCGCAAACCTTTGTGCATTTGGCTGTGATGTCCGATTGAGGCAAAGTTTCAACTTCCTCCCCGCCATGGTCTGGAGCAGGGTCCTTCACTTCTATCCAAGGTGCAGGCCCTGGATGTAGAACTGTGTTGTGCCTTTCACTTTTGCACTCAGAACACTGCACTTTGACCTTGCAATCCCTAGCAAGGTGCGATGATGCTGAACAGCATTTGAAACACAAATTGTGCTCCTTCAAGAACATCTTGCGCTCTTCAATCGGTTTTTCTCTGAATGCACGACATTTGCGTAATGGGTGTGGTTTCCCATGAATGGGGCATACTTTTTCACAATCATCAAGCTTTGATGAAAATTTACTAGAATAAGAACTAGCTCTGGAGGATACGTCCATTTTACAGACTGAGATTTCTCTATGCTTGTTTGGCTGCCACGCTAACTTTTCAGTCCTGGGGCTGATGTCTGTCTGAGTGATGAAGTTGAAGCTTGATCGTTGGCAATGCTAGCCTCCTGGCTAACAAACTCTACAAAAAAAAGGTAAGAGGCGGATACGGCACATGCTCTCGCCGTTTGTACGATGCGCCAGCTGAAGCCCACTTTTCTTGCAGGCTAAAGGG
Organism: Oreochromis aureus; assembly: GCF_013358895.1. Classification (NCBI taxonomy): domain Eukaryota; kingdom Metazoa; phylum Chordata; class Actinopteri; order Cichliformes; family Cichlidae; genus Oreochromis; species Oreochromis aureus. The sequence goes on from NW_024108926.1 coordinate 91,179, forward strand.
GAGCTTCTGCACGATTGGTTGACACCTCTTGCTGTGTCAAGGAATGAAAGTCCAGGTAGGTCTCTTTCATCCTTAGCCGAAAAGAAGTTCCATCAGAAGATCACTCAACTTTGTTAACTTAGCATAGTCTCGATTTCCTACTTTTGGAAATGTGTCAATGCGCTTGAAGAGAGAATCCTCTATTGCCTCTGTTGAGCCGTAGGTTCTATCGAGTCTTTCCCATATCATATCCAGCCCAGCTCCTGGATGATTGACATGAATTGCTCTGATCTGCTCTGCGTGTTCTTTTGACTCCTTGCCAAGCCACTTTAAAAGAAGATCCATCTCTTCACTTGCAGTCAAATCTAAGCCACTGGTTGCAGATAGAAATGAGCGTTTCCAGGCTCTGTAATTCTGTGGCTTGTCATTAAATTGAAGTAAGCCTGTAGACACAAGTTCACGGCGTGCAAGATATCTCACAAAATCATTTGGGTTGGGGCTGCTATAGCTGGCGTTAGGAGAAATGGGATAGGCTGAGGAAAATGCACCACTATAGTCATTTTGAGATCCGAGATTCGGTTGGAGTATCAAAACTGTGTTCAAATCTTACTTGTCGTGGCTCGTGAACATCTTCTTCCTTACAGATCTGAACTCCATGTGAGCTGGGAATGGCTCTGATTTTACTGGCGTAACACTTTCATGCCGCTGATGCTCTGTCTCTGATACTTTGCCTTGGTCCGCAACATACTGTTGTGTCCGCTGAGTAGTTTCTAGAGGGTCGGAATCTAGTACAAGGTCACAACCACGTCTTTTCACTATTGATATCAGCTGCAGCTTCTAGCACTTCTGCCTCCGCAATGGCTGCAGCAGTTTCTTTCTTATATTCTAGCATTTGCATTGAGGCTTCCAATTTAGCCTTTTCTAGTTTTAGGTTTATTTCCTCCTCAGCATAAGAAAGACGAGCCTTTGCTGCTTCTGCACGTGCTCGTGCCTTGGCTGCAGCAGACCCAGTTGATGATGCACAGGAGTGCACAGAAGGAGCGTGCGAGTGCGTTTTGACATGGTTGTTTCTTCTGACTTGGATCAAACAATTTCTTAGCGAATCTCTGCTCAGATGTGCTAATTGTCCATTAGTTGATTGTGATGATGGTCTCCCTACCATCTGTCGGCGTTTCCACGTTATCTTGCCCGCTAGGAAGTGTGTGGTTTCACTGTACTGCCTCTGCTATGGTTGGGCAGTCAGCTAAACTCCTTCCCCACATCAAGACTCTGACGACACGATTCCCGGTTCACAGGTTTATTGACACAGGAAAGGTGAAACTGTAACAAACAGTACAAGACATAATCACTGTACTTATTCACCATGTACATATATAACTAAGAAAATATATTAACCCAGTTTTTTTAATATGTCGACATGCAATGTTCATATGAATTACTTCCTTTTAACTCAAATACAAACATCAAATTATGATTTTAACAAGTCTTGCTACAATGAATGCCTCCAATTGGTTTATCGTTCCCCTTTAACTAGCTCCATAAGCGATTGCTAGCGTAAACTGCATAAGATTGCATCATCATTAAACTTATAGAAAAATGAACTTACTTGAAAGAAAGTGGTCTATACATGCACATAAAATATAAAACAAGTTTGTACATACCCACAATGCTACCAAAAGCAAAGGATGTATGTGGATGCCACTGGATTTGTCTGACTAAGGCCACCATGCTGCACATGCCTTCTCCTTAATTCACAGACTTACTTCCTGTTTACTGACGACATCATGTCCTACTACCGACTACAGGTTTTAAGGTGGCACCAGAGAGTTACAATCGCATATTTAAACATTTAGCAAATCCAAGAAAACAGTCTAACTTAAAATAACTTTCAATATCAGAACACTCATACTTCACGTCAGACACACACCGTGTGACTGGCGATTGCTGATAAGTTATGTAACAGACACGCCCAACTACTGGCGATTGCTTATACGTCACATAACAAACACGGCCTGCGAGTGGCGATTGCTGATAAGTCACAAAACAGTCACGCCCTGACATTGGCGACCGCTAATACGTCACGTCACAGACACGCCCGGCGGCGGCGATTGCTGATAAGTCACGCCAGAGACACGCCCTGTGATCGGCGATCACTCATACTTCACGCCAGACACACCCGTGTGAGTGGCGATTGCTGATAAGTTATGTCACAGACACGCCCAACTACTGGCGATTGCTCATACGTCACATAATAAACACGGCCTGCGAGTGACGATTGCTGATAAGTCACATCACAGTCACGCCCTGACATTGGCGATCGCTAATACGTCACGTCACAGACACGCCGGGCGAGCGTCAATTGCTGATAAGTCACGTCAGAGACACGCCTTGTGATGGGCGATCACTCATACTTCACGTCAGACACACCCCCTGTGAGTGGCGATTGCTGATAAGTTATGTCACAGACACGCCCAACTATTGGCGATTGCTCATATGTCACATAACAAACACGGCCTGTGAGTGGCGATTGCTGATAAGTCACAAAACAGTCACGCCCTGACATTGGCGATCGCTAATACGTCACGTCATAGACATGCCGGGCGAGACGCGATTGCTTATAAGTGACAAAACAGTGACGCCCTGACATTGGCGATCGCTAATACGTCACGTCACAGACACGCCCGGCAAGCGGCGATTGCTGATAAGTTATGTCACAGGCACCCAACTATGGGCGATTGCTCATACGTCACATAACAAACAATGCCTGCGAGTGGTGATTGCTGATAAGTCACAAAACAGTCACGCCCTGACATTGGCGATCGCTAATAAGTCACGTCACAGACACGCCCGGTGAGCGCTGATTGCTGATAAGTCACACAACAGTCACGCCCTGATATTGGCGATTGCTAATACGTCACGACACAGACACGCCCGGTGAGCGCTGATTGCTGATATGTCACACAACAGTCACGCCCTGACATTGGCGATCGCTAATACGTCACGTCACAGACACGCCCGGCGACAGGCGATTGCTGATAAGTCACGCCAGAGACACGCCTGTGATCGGCGATCACTCATACATTACATCAGACACACTCCGTGTGAGTGGCGATTGCTGATAAGTTATGTCACAGACACGCCCAACTATTGGCGATTGCTCATACGTCACATAACAAAGAATGCCTGCGAGTGGCGATTGCTGATAAGTCACAAAACAGTCACGCCCTGACATTGGCGATCGCTAATACGTCACGTCACAGACACACCCGGCGAGCGGCGATTGCTGATAAGTCACGTCAGAGACACGCCCTGTGATCGGCGATCACTCATACTTCACATCAGACACACTCCGTGTGAGTGGCAATTGCTGATAAGTTATGTCACAGACACGCCCAACTATTGGCGATTGCTCATACGTCACATAACAAACACGGCCTGCGAGTGGCGATTGCTGATAAGTCACAAAACAGTCACACCCTGACACTGGCGATCGCTAATACGTCACGTCACAGACACACCCCGTGTGAGTGGCGATTGCTGATAAGTCATGTCACAGACACGCCGAACTATGGGCGATTGCTCATACGTCACATAACAAACACGGCCTGCGAGTGGCGATTGCTGATAAGTCACAAAACAGTCACGCCCTGACATTGGCGATCGTTAATACGTCACGTCACAGACACGCCCGGCGAGCGGCAATTGCTGATAAGTCACGTCAGAGACACGCCCTGTGATCGGCGATCACTCATACTTCACGTGAGACACACCCCGTGTGAGTGGCGATTGCTGATAAGTCATGTCACAGACACGCCCTGACATTGGCGATCGCTAATACGTCACGTCACAGACACGCCCGGTGAGCGGCGATTGCTGATAAGTTATGTCACAGTCACGCCCTGACATTGGCGATCGCTAATACATCATGTCACAGACACGCCCGCTGAGCGCTGATTGCTGATAAGTCACAAAACAGTCACGCCCTGACATTGGCGATCGCTAATACGTCACGTCACAGACACGCCCGGTGAGCGCTGATTGCTGATAAGTCACAAAACAGTCATGCCCTGACATTGGCGATCGCTAATACGTCACGTCACAGACACGCCCGGCGAGAGGCGATTGCTGATAAGTCAAGTCAGAGACACGCCCTGTGATCGGCGATCACTCATACTTCACGTCAGACACACCCCGTGTGAGTCGCGATTGCTGACTAATTATGTCACAGACACGCCCAACTATTGGCGATTGCTCATACGTCACATAACAAACACGGCCTGCGAGTGGCGATTGCTGATAAGTCACATCACAGTCACGCCGTGACATTGGCGATCGCTAATACGTCACGTCACAGACACGCCCGGTGAGCGGCGATTGCTGATAAGTTATGTCAAAGACACGCCCAGCTATTGGCGATTGCTCATACGTCACATAACAAACACGGCCTGCGAGTGGCGATTGGTGATAAGTCACATCACAGTCACGCCCTGACATTGGCGATCGCTAATACGTCACGTCACAGACACGCCCGGTTAGCGCTGATTGCTGATAAGTCACAAAACAGTCACGACCTGACATTGGCGATCGCTAATACGTCACGTCACAGACACGCCCGGTGAGCGCTGATTGCTGATAAGTCACAAAACAGTCACGCCGTGACATTGGCCATCGCTAATACGTCACATCACAGACACGCCCGGCGAGCGGCGATTGCTGATAAGTCACGTCAGAGACATGCCCTGTGATCGGCGATCACTCATACTCCACGTCAGACACACCCCGTGTGAGCTATTTGACATCACAGCAGAGAAGCGAGTCTGGTATTCCTATTTGACATCACAGGAGAGACACGAGTCTGGAATTGATATTTGACATCAAAGCAGAGACACGCCCTGTCCTCGGCGATAGCTCATACTTCACGTCAGACACACCCCGTGTGAGTGGCGATTGCTGATATGTTATGTCACAGACACGCCGAACTATTGGGGTTCACTCATACGTCACATAACAAACACGGCCTGCGAGTGGCGATTACTGATAAGTCACATCACAGTCACGCCCTGACATTGGCGATCTCTAATAAATCACGTCACAGACACGCCCGGCGAGCGGCGATTGCTGATAAGTCACAAAACAGGCCCGCACTGACATTGGCGATCTCTAATAAGTCACGTCACAGACACGCCCGGCGAGCGGCGATTGCTGAGAAGTCACGTCAGAGACACGGCCTGTGATCGGCGATCACTCATACTTCACGTCGGACACACCCCGTGTGAGCAGCCATTGCTGATAAGTTATGTCAGAGACACGCCCAACTACTGGCGATTGCTCATACGTCACATAACAAGCACGGCCTGCGAGTGTCGATTGCTGATAAGTCACAAAACAGTCACGCCCTGACATTGGCGATCGTTAATACGTCACATCACAGACACGCCTGGCGAGCGGCGATTGCTGATAAGTCACGTCAGAGACACGCCCTGTGATCGGCGATCGCTCATACTTCACGTCAGACACACCCCGTGTCAGCTATTTGACATCACAGCAGAGACGCGAGTCTGGCATTGATATTTGACATCACAGCAGAGAGACGAGTCTGGAATTGATTTTTGACATCACAGCAGAGTGACGAGTCTGGTATTGATATTTGACATCATGTCAGAGACACCCCGTGTCAGCTATCTGACATCACAGTAGAGAGACGGGTTTGGTATTGATATTTGACATCACAGCCGAGAATCTACTCTGGCATTGATATGTGACATCACAGTAGAGAGTCGAGTCTGGAATTAATTGTTGACATCACAGCAGAGAGACAAGTCTAGAATTGCTATTTGAAATCACAGCAGAATCATGATTCTGGTTTTGATATTTGACATCACAGCAGAGACGCGAGTCTGGCATTGATATTTGACATCACAGCAGAGAGGTGAGTCTGGAATTGCTATTTGACATCACAGCAGAGAGACAAGTCTTGTATTGATATTTGACATCACGTCAGAGACACGCCCTGTGATCGGCGATCACTCATACTTCACGTCGGACACACCTCGTGTGAGCAGCCATTGTTGATAAGTTATGTCACAGACACGCCCGGTGAGCGCTGATTGCTGATAAGTCACATCACAGTCACGCCGTGACATTGGCGATCGCTAATACGTCACATCACAGACACGCCCGGCGAGCGGGGATTGCTGATAACTCACGTTAGAGACGCCCTGTGATGGGGGATCACTCATACTTCACGTCAGTGAGTGGCGATTGCTGATAAGTTATGTCACAGACACGCCCAACTTTTGGCGATTGCTCATACGTCACATAACAAACACGGCCTGCGAGTGAAGATTGCTGATAAGTCACATCACAGTCACGCCCTGACATTGGCGATCGCTAATACGTCACGTCAGAGACACGCCCTGTGATCGGCGATCACTCATACTTCACGGCGAGGGAACCTCCAGGTTTCCACGCCTGTTGTGATGGATGCTTACACGCGGGTGAGATGGATATCAGAGTGCCGGAGCCCAGGAACAGGTCCAAGACCTGAAACACAAGGAGAGTGGAAAGAAAGCGTTGTGAAATCTGGAGGCAACCTACAGGTTTCCATGCCTGCTGTGATGGATGCTTACAAGCGGGTGAGATGGATATCACAGTGCAGGAGCCCAGGAACAGGTCCAAGACCTAAAACATAAGGAGAGTGGAAAGAAAGCGTTGTGAAATCTGGAGGCAACCTACAGGTTTCCATGCCTGCTGTGATGGATGCTTACAAGCGGGTGAGATGGATATCAGAGTGCAGGAGCCCAGGAACAGGTCCAAGACCTGAAACACAAGGAGATTGGAAAGAAAGCGTTGTGAAATCTGGAGGGAACCTCCACCTTTCCACGCCAGCTGTGATGGATGCTTACAAGCGCGTGAGATGGATATCAGAGTGCCGGAGCCCAGGAACAGGTCCAAGACCTGAAACACAAGGAGAGTGGAAAGAAAGTGTTGTGAAATCTGGAGGGAACCTACAGGTTTCCACGCCTGCTGTGATGCATGCTTACAAACGGGTGAGATGGATATCAGAGTGCAGGAGCCCAGGAACAGATCCAAGACCTGAAACACAAGGAGAGTGGAAAGAAAGCGTTGCGAAATCTGGAGGTAACCTACAGGTTTCCACGCCTGCTGTGATGGATGCTTACAAGCGGGTGAGATGGATATCAGAGTGCAGGAGCCCAGGAACAGGTCCAAGACCTGAAACACAAGGAGAGTGGAAAGAAAGTTGTGAAATCTGGAGGAACCTCCAGCTTTCCACGCCAGCTGTGATGGATGCTTACAAGCGGGTGAGATGGATATCAGAGTGCAGGAGCCCAGGAACAGATCCAAGACCTGAAACATAAGGAGAGTGGAAACAAAGCGCTGTGAAATCTGGAGGGAACCTACAGGTTTCCACGCCTGCTGTGATGGATGCTTACAAGCGGGTGAGATGGATATCAGAGTGCAGGAGCCCAGGAACAGGTCCAAGACCTGAAACACAAGGAGAGTGGAAAGAAAGCGTTGTGAAATCTGGAGGGAACCTCCAGCTTTCCACGCCAGCTGTGATGGATGCTTACAAGCGCGTGAGATGGATATCAGAGTGCAGGAGCCCAGGAACAGATCCAAGACCTGAAACATAAGGAGAGTGGAAAGAAAGCGTTGTGAAATCTGGAGGTAACCTACAGGTTTCCACGCCTGCTGTGATGGATGCTTACAAGCGGGTGAGATGGATATCAGAGTGCAGGAGCCCAGGAACAGATCCAAGACCTGAAACATAAGGAGAGTGGAAAGAAAGCGTTGTGAAATCTGGAGGGAACCTCCAGGTTTCCACGCCTGCTGTGATGGATGCTTACAAGCGGGTGAGATGGATATCCGAGTGCAGGACCCCAGGAACAGATCGAAGACCTGAAACACAAGGAGAGTGGAAACAAAGCGCTGTGAAATCTGGAGGGAACATCCAGGTTTCCACGCCAGCTGTGATGGATGCTTACAAGCGGGTGAGATGGATATCAGAGTGCAGGAGCCCAGGAACAGATCGAAGACTTGAAACACAAGGAGAGTGGAAAGAAAGAGTTGTGAAATCTGGAGGCAACCTACAGGTTTCCACGCCTGCTGTGGTGGATGCTTACAAGCGGGTGAGATGGATATCAGAGTGCAGGAGCCCAGGAACAGATCCAAGACCTGAAACACAAGGAGAGTGGAAAAGAAAGCGTTGCTAGAAATCTGGAGGCAACCTACAGGTTTCCACGCCTGCTGTGGTGGATGCTTACAAGCGGGTGAGATGGATATCAGAGTGCAGGAGCCCAGGAACAGATCGAAGACTTGAAACACAAGGAGAGTGGAAAGAAAGAGTTGTGAAATCTGGAGGGAACCTACAGGTTTCCACGCCTGCTGTGATGCATGCTTACAAACGGGTGAGATGGATATCAGAGTGCAGGACCCCAGGAACAGATCGAAGACTTGAAACACAAGGAGAGTGGAAAGAAAGAGTTGTGAAATCTGGAGGGAACCTACAGGTTTCCACACCTGCTGTGATGGATGCTTACAAGCGGGTGAGATGGATATCAGAGTGCAGGAGCCCAGGAACAGGTCCAAGACCTGAAACACAAGGAGATTGGAAAGAAAGCGTTGTGAAATCAGGAGGCAACCTACAGATTTCCATGCCTGCTGTGATGGATGCTTACAAGCGGGTGAGATGGATATCAGAGTGCAGGAGCCCAGGAACAGATCGAAGACCTGAAACACAAGGAGAGTGGAAAGAAAGAGTTGTGAAATCTGGAGGGAACCTACAGGTTTCCACGCCTGCTGTGATGCATGCTTACAAACGGGTGAGATGGATATCAGAGTGCAGGACCCCAGGAACAGATCGAAGACTTGAAACACAAGGAGAGTGGAAAGAAAGATTTGTGAAATCTGGAGGGAACCTACAGGTTTCCACACCTGCTGTGATGGATGCTTACAAGCAGGTGAGATGGATATCAGAGTGCAGGACCCCAGGAACAGATCGAAGACCTGAAACACAAGGAGAGTGGAAAGAAAGAGTTGTGAAATCTGGAGGGAACCTACAGGTTTCCACGCCTGCTGTGATGGATGCTTACAAGCGGGTGAGATGGATATCAGAGTGCAGGAGCCCAGGAACAGGTCCAAGACCTGAAACACAAGGAGATTGGAAAGAAAGCGTTGTGAAATCTGGAGAGAACCTCCAGGTTTCCACGCCTGCTGTGATGGATGCTTACAAGCGGGTGAGATGGATATCAGAGTGCAGGAGCCCAGGAACAGGTCCAAGACCTGAAACATAAGGAGAGTGGAAAGAAAGTGCTGTGAAATCTGGAGGGAACCTCCAGGTTTCCACGCCTGCTGTGATGGATGCTTACAAGCGGGTGAGATGGATATCAGAGTGCAGGAGCCCAGGAACACATCCAAAACCTGAAACACAAGGAGAGTGGAAAGACAGTGTTGTGAAATCTGGAGACAACCTACAGGTTTCCACGCCTTCTGTGATGGATGCTTACAAGCGGGTGAGATTGATATCAGTGTGCAGGAGCCCAGGAACAGGTCCAAGACCTGAAACACAAGGAGAGTGGAAAGAAAGAGTTGTGAAATCTGGAGGGAACCTACAGGTTTCCACGCCTGCTGTGATGCATGCTTACAAACGGGTGAGATGGATATCAGAGTGCAGGAGCCCAGGAACAGATCCAAGACCTGAAACACAAGGAGATTGGAAAGAAAGCGTTGTGAAATCTGGAGGGAACCTACAGGTTTCCACGCCTGCTGTGATGCATGCTTACAAACGGGTGAGATGGATATCAGAGTGCAGGAGCCCAGGAACAGGTCCAAGACCTGAAACATAAGGAGAGTGGAAAGAAAGCGTTGTGAAATCTGGAGGGAACCTCCAGGTTTCCACGCCTGCTGTGATGGATGCTTACAAGCGGGTGAGATGGATATCAGAGTGCAGGACCCCAGGAACAGATCAAGACTTGAAACACAAGGAGAGTGGAAAGAAAGAGTTGTGAAATCTGGAGGAACCTACAGGTTTCCACGCCTGCTGTGATGCATGCTTACAAACGGGTGAGATGGATATCAGAGTGCAGGAGCCCAGGAACAGTTCCAAGACCTGAAACACAAGGAGATTGGAAAGAAAGCGTTGTGAAATCTGGAGGGAACCTCCAGGTTTCCACGCCTGCTGTGATGGATGCTTACAAGCGGGTGAGATGGATATCAGAGTGCAGGACCCCAGGAACAGATCGAAGACTTGCAACACAAGGAGAGTGGAAAGAAAGAGTTGTGAAATCTGGAGGGAACCTACAGGTTTCCACGCCTGCTGTGATGCATGCTTACAAACGGGTGAGATGGATATCAGAGTGCAGGAGCCCAGGAACAGGTCCAAGACCTGAAACACAAGGAGAGTGGAAAGAAAGATTGTGAAATCTGGAGGAACCTCCAGGTTTCCACGCCTGCTGTGTTGGATGCTTAAAAGCGGGTGAGATGGATATCAGAGTGCAGGAGCCCAGGAACAGGTCCAAGACCTGAAACACAAGGAGAGTGGAAAGAAAATGTTGTGAAATCTGGAGGGAACCTCCAGGTTTCCACGCCTGCTCTGATGGATGCTTACAAGCGGGTGAGATGGATATCCGAGTGCAGGAGCCCAGGAACAGATCCAAGACCTGAAACACAAGGAGAGTGGAAAGAAAGCGTTGTGAAATCTGGAGGAACCTCCAGGTTTCCACGCCAGCTGTGTTGGATGCTTAAAAGCGGGTGAGATGGATATCAGAGTGCAGGAGCCAAGGAATAGGTCCAAGACCTGAAACACAAGGAGATTGGAAAGAAAGTGTTGTGAAATCTGGAGGCAACCTACAGGTTTCCACGCCAGCTGTGTTGGATGCTTAAAAGCGGGTGAGATGGATATCAGAGTGCAGGAGCCAAGGAATAGGTCCAAGACCTGAACCACAAGGAGAGTGGAAAGAAAGTGTTGTGAAATCTGGAGGGAACCTACAGGTTTCCACGCCTGCTGTGATGCATGCTTACAAATGGGTGAGATGGATATCAGAGTGCAGGAGCCCAGGAACAGATCCAAGACCTGAAACACAAGGAGAGTGGAAAGAAAGTGTTGTGAAATCTGGAGGGAACCTACAGGTTTCCACGCCTGCTGTGATGCATGCTTACAAACGGGTGAGATGGATATCAGAGTGCAGGAGCCCAGGAACAGATCCAAGACCTGAAACACAAGGAGAGTGGAAAGAAAGTGTTGTGAAATCTGGAGGGAACCTCCAGGTTTCCACGCCTGCTGTGATGGATGCTTACAAGCGAGTGAGATGGATATCAGAGTGCAGGAGCCCAGGAACAGTTCCAAGACCTGAAACACAAGGAGATTGGAAAGAAAGCGTTGTGAAATCTGGAGGGAACCTCCAGGTTTCCACGCCAGCTGTGTTGGATGCTTAAAAGCGGGTGAGATGGATATCAGAGTGCAGGAGCCCAGGAACAGGTCCAAGACCTGAAACACAAGGAGAGTGGAAGCAAAGCGTTGTGAAATCTGGAGGCAACCTCCAGGTTTCCACGCCTTCTGTGATGGATGCTTACAAGCGGGTGAGATGGATATCAGAGTGCAGGAGCCCAGGAACAGGTCCAAGACCTGAAACACAAGGAGAGTGGAAAGAAAGCGTTGTGAAATCTGGAGGGAACCTACAGGTTTCCACGCCTGCTGTGATGGATGCTTACAAGCGGGTGAGATGGATATCAGAGTGCAGGAGCCCAGGAACAGATCCAAGACCTGAAACACAAGGAGAGTGGAAGGAAAGCGTTGTGAAATCTGGAGGAACCTCCAGCTTTCCACACCGGCTGTGATGGATGCTTACAAGCGGGTGAGATGGATATCAGAGTGCAGGAGCCCACGAACAGGTCCAACACTTGAAACATAAGCAGTTTGGAAAGAAAGCCTCCTGAATTCTTGAAATTTTTTAAAGATGCTTCATCTCCCAATCCAGAAGCTCTTTTAGCCCCCTGCGAATGCCCGCCATTTTTTTTTTTTTAGTTTAACTGATGAAGATTCATAAAAACGGAAAAAAAAATGCTGAGCAGGAGCTGAATAAAACTGGTCATACACTGTGCGATCTTTTCAGTCACGTTATTCAGCTTCTGCTCAAACTGCAGGATTGATTCGCAGGGGTTAGATGGCGATCACTCATACTTCACGTCGGACACACCTCGTGTGAGCAGCCATTGTTGATAAGTCACATCACAGTCACGCCCTGACATTGGCGATCTCTAATAAGTCACGTCAGAGACACACCCGGCGAGCGGCGATTGCTGAGAAGTCACGTCAGAGACACGGACTGTGATCGGCGATCACTCATACTTCACGTCGGACACACCTCGTGTGAGCAGCCATTGCTGATAAGTTATGTCACAGACACGGCTAACTACTGGCGATTGCTCATACGTCACATAACAAGCACGGCCTGCGAGTGGCGATTGCTGATAGGTCATAAAACAGTCACGCCCTGACATTGGCGATCGTTAATACGTCACGTTACAGACACGCCCGGCGAGCGGCGATTGCTGATAAGTCACGTCAGAGACACGCCCTGTGATCGGCGATCACTAATACTTCACGTCAGACACACCCCGTGTGAGCAGCCATTGTTGATAAGTTATGTCACAGACACGCCCGGTGAGCGCTGATTGCTGATAAGTCACATCACAGTCACGCCCTGACATTGGCGATCTCTAATAAGTCACGCCACAGACACGCCCGGCGAGCGGCGATTGCTGAGAAGTCACGTCAGAGACACGGCCTGTGATCGGCGATCACTCATACTTCACGTCGGACACACCTCGTGTGAGCAGCCATTGCTGATAAGTTATGTCACAGACACGCCCAACTACTGACGATTGCTCATACGTCACATAACAAGCATGGGCTGCGAGTGGCGATTGGTGATAAGTCACAAAACAGTCACGCCGTGACATTGGCGATCGCTAATACGTCACGTCACAGACACGCCCGGCGAGCGGCAATTGCTGATAAGTCACAAAACAGTCACGCCCTGACATTGGCGATCGCTAATATGTCACGTCAGAGACACACCCTGTGATCGGCGATCACTCATACTTCACGTCAGACACACCCCGTGTGAGTGGCGATTGCTGATAAGTTATGTCACAGACACGCCCAACTATTGGCGATTGCTCAGACATCACATAACAAACAATTCCTGCGAGTGGCGATTGCTGATAAGTCACAAAACAGTCACGCCCTGACACTGGCGATTGCTAATACGTCACGTCACAGACACGCCCGGTGAGCGCTGATTGCTGATAAGTCACAAAACAGTCACGCCCTGACATTGGCGATCGCTAATACGTCACGTCACAGATACCCCCGGCGAGCGGCAATTGCTGATAAGTCACGTCAGAGACACGCCCTGTGATGGGCGATCCCTCATACTTCACGTCAGACACACCCCGTGTGAGCAGCCATTGCTGATAAGTTATGTCACAGACACGCCCAACTACTGGCGATTGCTCATACGTCACATAACAAACACGGCCTGCGAGTGGCAATTGCTGATAAGTCACATCACAGTCACGCCGTGACATTGGCGATCGCTAATACGTCACGTCACAGACACGCCCGGCGAGCGGCAATTGCTGATAAGACACGTCACAGACACGCCCGGTGAGCGCTGATTGCTGATAAGTCACAAAACAGTCACGCCTGACACTGGCGATACCTAATACCTCACGTTACAGAAACGCCCGGCGAGCAGCGATTGCTGATAAGTCACGTCAGAGACACGCCCTGTGATCGGCGATCACTCATACTTCACGTCAGACACACCCCGTGTGAGCTATTTGACATCACAGCAGAGAGACGGGTTTGGTATTGATATTTGATGTCACAGCCGAGAATCTACTCTGGCATTGATATGTGACATCACAGTAGAGAGTCGAGTCTGGAATTGCTATTTGAAATCACAGGAGAATCATGATTCTGGTTTTGATATTTGACATCACAGCAGAGAGGTGAGTCTGGTATTGATATTTGACATCACGTCAGAGACACGCCCTGTGCTCGGCGATAGCTCATACTTCACGTCAGACAAACCCCGTGTGAGTGGCGATTGCTGATAAGTTATGTCACATCACAGTCACGCCCTGACATTAGCGATCTCTAATACGTCACGTCACAGACGCGCCCGGCGAGTGGCGATTGCTGATAAGTCACAAAACAGTCAACCCCTTACATTGGCGATCGCTAATACGTCACGTCACAGACACGCCCGGTGAGTGGGGATTGCTGATAAGTCACGTCAGAGACACGCCCTGTGCTCGGCGATAGCTCATACTTCACGTCGGACACACCTCGTGTGAGCAGCCATTGTTGATAAGTTATGTCACAGACACGCCCGGTGAGCGCTGATTGCTGATAAGTCACATCACAGTCACGCCCTGACATTGGCGATCTCTAATAAGTCACGTCACAGACACGCCCGTCGAGCGGCGATTGCTGAGAAGTCACGTCAGAGACACGGCCTGTGATCCGCGATCACTCATACTTCACGTCAGACACACCCCGTGTGAGCAGCCATTGCTGATAAGTTATGTCACAGACACCCCCAACTACTGGCGATTGCTCATACGTCACATAACAAGCACGCCCTGACATTGGCGATCGCTAATACGTCACGTCACACACACGCCCGGCGAGCGGGGATTGCTGATAAGTCACGCCAGAGACACGCCCTGTGATCGGCGATCACTCATACTTCACGCCGGACACACCTCGTGTGTAAGGAGATTGGAAAGAAAGCGTGAAATCTCGAGGGAACCTCCAGGTTTCCACGCCAGCTGTGTTGGATGCTTACAAGCGGGTGAGATGGATATCAGAGTGCAGGAGCCCAACAACAGATCCAAGACCTGAAACACAAGGAGATTGGAAAGAAAGCGTTGTGAAATCTGGAGGGAACCTACAGGTTTCCACGCCTGCTGTGATGCATGCTTACAAACAGGTGAGATGGATATCAGAGTGCAGGAGCCCAGGAACAGGTCCAAGACCTGAAACATAAGGAGAGTGGAAAGAAAGCGTTGGCAGAAATCTGGAGGGAACCTCCAGGTTTCCACGCCTGCTGTGATGGATGCTTACAAGCGGGTGAGATGGATATCAGAGTGCAGGACCCCAGGAACAGATCGAAGACTTGAAACACAAAGTGAGTGGAAAGAAAGAGTTGTGAAATCTGGAGGGAACCTACAGGTTTCCACGCCTGCTGTGATGCATGCTTACAAACGGGTGAGATGGATATCAGAGTGCAGGAGCCCAGGAACAGTTCCAATACCTGAAACACAAGGAGAGTGGAAAGAAAGTGTTGTGAAATCTGGAGGGAACCTCCAGGTTTCCACGCCTGCTGTGATGGATGCTTACAAGCGGGTGAGATGGATATCAGAGTGCAGGAGCCCAGGAACAGTTCCAAGACCAGAAACATAAGGAGAGTGGAAAGAAAGCGTTGTGAAATCTGGAGGTAACCTACAGGTTTCCACGCCTGCTGTGATGGATGCTTACAAGCGGGTGAGATTGATATCAGTGTGCAGGAGCCCAG
The DNA here is from genome assembly GCF_013358895.1 of Oreochromis aureus. NCBI lineage: Eukaryota > Metazoa > Chordata > Actinopteri > Cichliformes > Cichlidae > Oreochromis > Oreochromis aureus. The sequence continues at coordinate 106,766 of NW_024108926.1, forward strand.
GAACAGGTCCAAGACCTGAAACATAAGGAGATTGGAAAGAAAGCGTTGTGAAATCTGGAGGGAACCTCCAGGTTTCCACGCCAGCTGTGTTGGATGCTTAAAAGCGGGTGAGATGGATATCAGAGTGCAGGAGCCCAGGAACAGGTCCAAGACCAGAAACATAAGGAGAGTGGAAAGAAAGCGTTGTGAAATCTGGAGGCAACCTACAGGTTTCCACGCCTGCTGTGATGCATGCTTACAAACGGGTGAGATGGATATCAGAGTGCAGGAGCCCAGGAACAGATCCAAGACCTGAAACACAAGGAGATTGGAAAGAAAGCGCCAGTGAAATCTGGAGGGAACCTACAGGTTTCCACGCCTGCTGTGATGCATGCTTACAAGCGGGTGAGATGGATATCAGAGTGCAGGAGCCCAGGAACAGATCGAAGACTTGAAACACAAGGAGAGTGGAAAGAAAGAGTTGTGAAATCTGGAGGGAACCTACAGGTTTCCACGCCTGCTGTGATGGATGCTTACAAGCGGGTGAGATGGATATCAGAGTGCAGGACCCCAGGAACAGATCGAAGACTTGAAACACAAGGAGAGTGGAAAGAAAGAGTTGTGAAATCTGGAGGGAACCTACAGGTTTCCACGCCTGCTGTGATGCATGCTTACAAACGGGTGAGATGGATATCAGAGTGCAGGAGCCCAGGAACAGATCCAAGACCTGAAACACAAGGAGAGTGGAAAGAAAGCGTTGTGAAATCTGGAGGGAACCTCCAGGTTTCCACGCCAGCTGTGTTGGATGCTTAAAAGCGGGTGAGATGGTTATCAGAGTGCAGGAGCCAGGAACAGGTCCAAGACCTGAAACACAAGGAGAGTGGAAAGAAAGCGTTGTGAAATCTGGAGGGAACCTCCAGGTTTCCACGCCAGCTGTGTTGGATGCTTAAAAGCGGGTGAGATGGATATCAGAGTGCAGGAGCCCAGGAACAGGTCCAAGACCTGAAACACAAGGAGAGTGGAAAGAAAGCATTGACAGAAATCTGGAGGAACCTCCAGGTTTCCACGCCTGCTGTGTTGGATGCTTAAAAGCGGGTGAGATGGATATCAGAGTGCAGGAGCCCAGGAACAGGTCCAAGACCTGAAACACAAGGAGAGTGGAAAGAAAGTTGTTGTGAAATCTGGAGGAACCTCCAGGTTTCCTCGCCAGCTGTGTTGGATGCTTAAAAGCGGGTGAGATGGATATCAGAGTGCAGGAGCCAAGGAATAGGTCCAAGACCTGAAACACAAGGAGAGTGGAAAGAAAGTGTTGTGAAATCTGGAGGCAACCTACAGGTTTCCACGCCAGCTGTGTTGGATGCTTAAAAGCGGGTGAGATGGATATCAGAGTGCAGGAGCCCAGGAACAGGTCCAAGACCTGAAACACAAGGAGAGTGGAAAGAAAGTGTTGTGAAATCTGGAGGGAACCTACAGGTTTCCACGCCTGCTGTGATGGATGCTTACAAGCGGGTGAGATGGATATCCGAGTGCAGGAGCCCAGGAACAGATCCAAGACCTGAAACACAAGGAGAGTGGAAAGAAAGCGTTGTGAAATCTGGAGGGAACCTCCAGGTTTCCACGCCAGCTGTGTTGGATGCTTAAAAGCGGGTGAGATGGATATCAGAGTGCAGGAGCCAAGGAATAGGTCCAAGACCTGAAACACAAGGAGATTGGAAAGAAAGTGTTGTGAAATCTGGAGGCAACCTACAGGTTTCCACGCCAGCTGTGTTGGATGCTTAAAAGCGGGTGAGATGGATATCAGAGTGCAGGAGCCAAGGAATACGTCCAAGACCTGAAACACAAGGAGAGTGGAAAGAAAGTGTTGTGAAATCTGGAGGCAACCTACAGGTTTCAAAGCCAGCTGTGTTGGATGCTTAAAAGCGGGTGAGATGGATATCAGAGTGCAGGAGCCCAGGAACAGGTCCAAGACCTGAAACACAAGGAGAGTGGAAAGAAAGTGTTGTGAAATCTGGAGGAACCTCCAGGTTTTCACGCCAGCTGTGTTGGATGCTTAAAAGCGGGTGAGATGGATATCAGAGTGCAGGAGCCCAGGAACAGTTCCAAGACCTGAAACACAAGGAGATTGAAAGAAAGCGTTGTGAAATCTGGAGGAACCTCCAGGTTTCCACGCCAGCTGTGTTGGATGCTTAAAAGCGGGTGAGATGGATATCAGAGTGCAGGAGCCCAGGAACAGGTCCAAGACCTGAAACGCAAGGAGAGTGGAAAGAAAGTGTTAGAAATCTGGAGGAACCTCCAGGTTTCCACGCCTGCTGTGATGGATGCTTACAAGCGGGTGAGATGGATATCAGAGTGCAGGAGCCAAGGAACAGGTCCAATACCTGAAACACAAGGAGAGTGGAAGCAAAGTTGTGAAATCTGGAGGCAACCTCCAGGTTTCCACGCCTTCTGTGATGGATGCTTACAAGCGGGTGAGATGGATATCAGAGTGCAGGAGCCCAGGAACAGGTCCAAGACCTGAAACACAAGGAGAGTGGAAAGAAAGTGTTGTGAAATCTGGAGGGAACCTCCAGGCTTCCATGCCTGCTGTGATGGATGCTTACAAGCGGGTGAGATGGATATCAGAGTGCAGGAGCCAAGGAACAGGTCCAATACCTGAAACACAAGGAGAGTGGAAGCAAAGCGTTGTGAAATCTGGAGGCAACCTACAGGTTTCCACGCCTTCTGTGATGGATGCTTACAAGCGGGTGAGATGGATATCAGAGTGCAGGAGCCCAGGAACACATCCAAGACCAGAAACACAAGGAGAGTGGAAAGAAAGCGTTGTGAAATCTGGAGGCAACCTACAGGTTTCCACGCCTTCTGTGATGGATGCTTACAAGCGGGTGAGATTGATATCAGTGTGCAGGAGCCCAGGAACAGATCCAAGACCTGAAACACAAGGAGAGTGGAAAGAAAGCGTTGTGAAATCTGGAGGGAACCTCCAGCTTTCCACGCCAGCTGTGATGGATGCTTACAAGCGGGTGAGATGGATATCAGAGTGCAGGAGCCCAGGAACACATCCAAGACCTGAAACACAAGGAGAGTGGAAAGACAGTGTTGTTAAATCTGGAGGCAACCTACAGGTTTCCACGCCTGCTGTGATGGATGCTTACAAGCGGGTGAGATGGATATCAGAGTGCAGGAGCCCAGGAACAGGTCCAAGACCTGAAACATAAGGAGAGTGGAAAGAAAGCGTTGTGAAATCTGGAGGTAACCTACAGGTTTCCACGCCTGCTGTGATGGATGCTTGGCGGGTGAGATGGATATCAGAGTGCAGGAGCCCAGGAACAGGTCCAAGACCTGAAACATAAGGAGAGTGGAAAAAAAAGAGTTGTGAAATCTGGAGGGAACCTACAGGTTTCCACGCCTGCTGTGATGCATGCTTACAAGCGGGTGAGATGGATATCAGAGTGCAGGAGCCCAGGAACACATCCAAGACCTGAAACACAAGGAGAGTGGAAAGAAAGCGTTGTGAAATCTGGAGGGAACCTCCAGCTTTCCACGCCAGCTGTGATGGATGCTTACAAGCGGGTGAGATGGATATCAGAGTGCAGGAGCCCAGGAACACATCCAAGACCTGAAACACAAGGAGAGTGGAAAGACAGTGTTGTGAAATCTGGAGGCAACCTACAGGTTTCCACGCCTGCTGTGATGGATGCTTACAAGCGGGTGAGATGGATATCAGAGTGCAGGAGCCCAGGAACAGGTCCAAGACCTGAAACATAAGGAGAGTGGAAAGAAAGCGTTGTGAAATCTGGAGGTAACCTACAGGTTTCCACGCCTGCTGTGATGGATGCTTACAAGCGGGTGAGATGGATATCAGAGTGCAGGAGCCCAGGAACAGGTCCAAGACCTGAAACATAAGGAGAGTGGAAAAAAAGAGTTGTGAAATCTGGAGGGAACCTACAGGTTTCCACGCCTGCTGTGATGCATGCTACAAGCGGGTGAGATGGATATCAGAGTGCAGGAGCCCAGGAACACATCCAAGACCTGAAACACAAGGAGAGTGGAAGGAAAGCGTTGTGAAATCTGGAGGAACCTCCAGCTTTCCACACCGGCTGTGATGGATGCTTACAAGCGGGTGAGATGGATATCAGAGTGCAGGAGCCCACGAACAGGTCCAACACTTGAAACATAAGCAGTTTGGAAAGAAAGCCTCCTGAATTCTTGAAATTTTTTAAAGATGCTTCATCTCCCAACCCAGAAGCTCCTTTAGCCCCCAAGCGAATGCCCGCCATTTTTTTTTTTAGTTTAACTGATGAAGATTCATAGCCGAAAAAAATGCTGAGCAGGAGCTGAATAAAACTGGTCATACACTGTGCGATTTTTCAGTCACGTTATTCAGCTTCTGCTCAAACAGGATTGATGCAGGGGTTAGATGGATTCATACAAACGTCGGAAACACCTCGGTGTGGCAATTGCTGATAAGTTATGTGACAGCAGGATACGCTGAATAACAAACCGGTGAGCCTGGAGTGGTCATACATCACTGAAACATAAGGCGATGGAAAGAAACACGTTCTGGAGACACCTCCAGTCACAATTGCTGATTCAGACTGCGTCACAGAGTGCAGGAGCCCAGGAACATTCGCAGGTGGAACAATAAGAGCTTCACAAAACATTCACGCCCTGACACTGGGGATGGGTTAATACGTCACGTTACAGACACGCCCAGCGGCGATTGCTGATAAGTCACGCCAGAGACACGCCCTGTGATCGGCGATCACTCATACTTCACGTCAGACACACCCCGTGTGAGCTATCTGACATCACAGCAGAGAGACGGGTTTGGTATTGATATGTGACATCACAGTAGAGAGTTGAGTCTGGAATTAATTGTTGACATCACAGCAGAGAGACAAGTCTAGAATTGCTATTTGAAATCACAGCAGAATCATGATTCTGGTTTTGATATTTGACATCACAGCAGAGAGTCAAGTCTGGTAGTGACATTTGAAATAACAGTAGAAACGCGAGTCTGGCATTGATATTTGACATCACAGGAGAGAGACGAGTCTGGAATTGCTATTTGAAATCACAGCAGAGTGACGAGTCTGGTATTGATATTTGACAGCACGTCAGAGACACGCCCTGTGCTCGGCGATAGCTCATACTTCACGTCGGACACACCTCGTGTGAGCAGCCGTTGTTGATAAGTTATGTCACAGACACGCCCGGCGAGCGGCGATTGCTGAGAAGTCACGTCAGAGACACGCCCTATGATCGGCGATCACTCATACTTCACGTCGGACACACCTCGTGTGAGCAGCCGTTGTTGATAAGTTATGTCATAAACACGCCTGGTGAGCGCTGGTGGCTGATAAGTGACATCACAGTCACGCACTGACATTGGCGATCTCTAATAAGTCACGTCACAGACACGCCCGGCGAGCGGCGATTGCTGAGAAATCACGTCAGAGACACGCCCTGTGATCGGCAATCACTCATACTTCACGTCGGACACACCTCGTGTGAGCAGCGATTGCTGATAAGTTATGTCACAGACACGCCCAACTACTGGCGATTGCTCATACGTCACATGACAAGCACGGCCTGCGAGTGGCGATTGCTGATAAGTCACAAAACAGTCAAGCCCTGACATTGGCGATCGTTAATACGTCACGTCACAGACACGCCCGGCGAGCGGCGATTGCTGATAACTCAGAAAACACTCACGTCCTGACATTGGCGATACCTAATACGTCACGTCACAGACACGCCCGGCGAGCGGCAATTGCTGATAAGTCATGTCAGAGACACGCCCTGTGATGGGCGATCACTCATACTTCACGTCAGACACACCCCTTGTGAGTGGCGATTGCTGATAAGTTATGTCACAGACACGCCCAACTATTGGCGACTGCTCATACGTCATATAACAAACAATGCTTGCGAGTGGCGATTGCTGATAAGTCACAAAACAGTCACGCCCTGACACTGGCGATCGCTAATGACGATCACGTCATAGACATGCCGGCGAGACACGATTGCTTATAAGTGACAAAACAGTCACGCCCTGACATTGGCGATCGCTAATATGTCACGTCAGAGACACGCCCTGTGCTCGGCGATAGCTCATACGTCACGTCAGACACACCTCGTGTCAGCAGCCATTGCTGATAAGTTATGTCACAGACACGCCTAACTACTGGCGATTACTCATACGTCACATAACAAGCACGGCCTGCGAGTGGCGATTGCTGATAAGTCATAAAACAGTCACGCCCTGACATTGGCGATCGTTAATACTTCACGTCAGACACACCCCGTGTGAGCTATTTGACATCACAGCAGAGAGACGGGTTTGGTATTGATATGTGACATCAGAGCAGAGAGACATGTCTAGAATTGCTATTTGACATCACAGGAGAGTGACGAGTCTGGTATTGATATTTGACATCACGTCAGAGACACGCCCTGTGCTCGGCGATAGCTCATACTTCACGTCGGACACACCTCGTGTGAGCAGCCATTGTTGATAAGTTATGTCACAGACACGCCCGGTGAGCGCTGATTGCTGATAAGTCACAAAACACTCACGTCCTGATATTGGCGATACCTAATACATCACGTCAGAGACACGCCCTGTGATCGGCGATCACTCATACTTCACGTCAGACACACCCCGTGTGAGCAGCCATTGCTGATAAGTTATGTCACAGACACGCCCAACTACTGGCGATTGCTCATACGTCACATAACAAGCACGCCCTGACATTGGCGATCGCCAATACGTCACGTCACAGACACGCCCGGCGAGCGGGGATTGCTGATAAGTCACGTCAGAGACACGCCCTGTGATCGGCGATCACTCATACTTCACGTCGGACACACCCCGTGTGTAAGGAGATTGGAAAGAAAGCGTGAAATCTCGAGGGAACCTCCAACTTTCCACGCCAGCTGTGATGGATGCTTACAAGCGGGTGAGATGGATATCAGAGTGCAGGAGCCCAGGAACAGGTCCAAGACCTGAAACACAAGGAGATTGGAAAGAAAGCGCTGTGAAATCTGGAGGGAAACTCCAGGTTTCCACGCCAGCTGTGATGGATGCTTACAAGCGGGTGAGATGGATATCAGAGTGCAGGAGCCCAGGAACAGATCCAAGACCTGAAACACAAGGAGAGTGGAAAGAAAGCGCTGTGAAATCTGGAGGGAACCTACAGGTTTCCATGCCAGCTGAGATGGATGCTTACAAGCGGGTGAGATGGATATCAGAGTGCAGGAGCCCAGGAACACATCCAAGACCTGAAACACAAGGAGAGTGGAAAGAAAGCGTTGTGAAATCTGGAGGGAACCTCCAGCTTTCCACACCGGCTGTGATGGATGCTTACAAGCGGGTGAGATGGATATCAGAGTGCAGGAGCCCACGAACAGGTCCAACACTTGAAACATAAGCAGTTTGGAAAATAAGCCTCCTGAATTCTTGAAATTTTTTAAAGATGCTTCATCTCCCAACCCAGAAGCTCCTTTAGCCCCCTGCGAATGCCCGCCATTGTTTTTTTTTTTTTAGTTTAACTGATGAAGATTCATAAAAACGTAAAAAAAATGCTGAGCAGGAGCTGAATAAAACTGGTCATACACTGTGCGATCTTTTCAGTCACGTTATTCAGCTTCTGCTCAAACTGCACGATTGATTCGTAGGGGTTAGATGTTCCTAGGTAATGCTGGGCATACACTGTGCGATTTTTGGCTAATTTTTAGCCGAGTCTGTCAGTCATGCGACCGTTTTGGTGATCGGCCCGAGTTTCGCCTTCATCGTGCATCGTGTTGTATACATGGGGTAACAAGAAGCGATTAACACCTCGACCAGCTCCCGAACATCAATCGTTTGGTCATAAGAAAATCAAGCCTGTTTGAAATCCTGTCGGCCATCGTGAGGGTCACTGCAGCCTCTCACACTGCGCACGCGCAAACACAGAAATGAAGGCGAAAAGACAGAGCAGCACAGTAGTGCAGCATGTGATCTGGACACAAGCGATGAAAGCACAACTTGTAGAACTTTTGCAAGCTCTTCCGAGCCTTTTCGATGTCTCCTCACAAAATTATCACGACCACAACAACCGTGAAAATATTTGAATGGACATTGCTGCTCAATCACAGCTGCCTGATCAATATTTTTCATTAGCAATTTAGCACAGTTGATGATGGTGGTGTGTGTGTCTGTGTGAGTGAAAGACAGAGAGGGAGAGAGAGGACAGATTGATGCTTAGTGTGAGCACTCAGGTCGCATCAGAGCATCGGGCCGTATAGTGTGAGACCCTGCATCGTGACCTACGAACTTCTAACCCCTGCGAGTCAATCGTACAGTTTGAGCAGGCGCTGAATAACGCCACTGAAAAAAATCGCACAGCGTATGCCCAAGGCTCCGCCGATGCTGATGGAAATGGAGAAAACGTTAAGAAACGCAAAGCGAGAGGAACAGACTAACACAAACTAATGCTGTTTTTGACTTCTATTTATGCCCTCAGTAGGCGTGACCTAACGGCCGCACTTCAAAGCACGACCGAACTTCAAAGCACTCAGCCTTTTGACGCGTCATGTAATCTTCGTTCTAATGGTGCAACTCCTCCCACTCATTCATAATCCGACCTCCGCGTTTGCACTCGCTGCCTACAAGAGCTCCCAAATTTGAACATCACTGATGTTCATCGGATTTACAGAGTGACGACAACCCCCGTCAGCATGTTAGATAAAGGATTTAAGTTATATGCTGCATCATATATACACAACTACGAAGGTAAGAAAACGTAAATTAACCGACAAAGAAATGTTAGCTAACGTGAAATGCAAACACTACGTTACTCCGCTATGTGTTTCATTTGATGTCAATTCTCTACATTACATGTTTCCTTAAACGGTGTTTATAGTTGAGGTTTAACTAATGTCACTTTTGTTGTTAGACACTTTTATAATAGCGTTAGGTAGTTGGCTAACTAAGCAGGTAGTTAACTACCCAATGCTACTCTTGCTACGTGTAAAGTATATATGTTTAAGACGTGTTGACATGAGTAGTACAGAAATAATGCTAATGGTTCTTGTATCTTTATTCAGTGTCCAAAAAACACAGGTTGACAGGGGAGGTCGGTGTGAGAGCCCTGTGCTACAGGTCAATGAGGAAGAGTGAGGCACCACACAGACTAAGTGTAGGCAGGAAGCTGTGTAAAGTTATTAATCCCTGTTCAGTGGGGTTCAGTTCATTTAAGCATTAGTTAAGTTCATTCCTGAAGGCCCATCAACTTGAATGTTTTCCTTGTCCCCTGCTTTATCACACCTAATTTGACTAGTCAGATGTGTTTGGGTGATCAGAAACAAATTTACACCAAGTTAATACTGCAAATATACACAATCTAAGTTATTACAGTTATCAAGGATGGTTAAATTGTTTTAATAGGGAGAGAAGGAAACACTAAGCATTCAAGAGGGTAAGCCTGTAGGGGTCAGTAACCATAACACTGAACTATGTTCCTGTTCGGCTCTTCCATGAAGATGATGTTACATTTTTAATTTTAGTTCTTTCTTCTTAGATTAAGCTTCTGGATTCATCGCCGGTGGTACTGACACATAGCCAGTGCTCCTGTGTGGCAGGTGCTGTTATGTGCAATCACACAGTGGCACGGCTCTTCCAAACAGCACACTACTCACAACTCAGAGTGCCGGTTGTCCCCCTGTGCATAGCTGCACCGAATCTGAACAGCAATGGCACAAGCCACGGACAGTGGTAATTTAAATAACGTTAAAGTTTTTGAATTACACCATGTTTACATATGAACAGCAACACCATCCATAGTAAATGTGTCTTCTGTTAGGGTGTGAAGCCAGGACCTATCAACTCTATGATCTTCACTAAGCCGGTACCAAATAGGATGGCCCAGACTGGAGTACGGTAATTAGATTTGTAAAATTTGGTTTCCTGTGTTACAAATGCATGTTGCTATTTGTTCATACATGCATGTGTCAGAATAGGTATTAATTTACATACAACATTACACTTTCTGAAGACGGCTAACTCAGTCATGTACATATATACATCCCAGTCTCTAACTTATGCACCACTGTTTCACACTTTTTAGTTTAGTTGTTGTTCAGTATAATAACCTTCTTCCTTACATTATTGTCATTGATGTTTTCTGTAGGAGTGGATTCTACAGAGGCATTGTGGGTCCATTACCAGATCCCTGACCTGACAAGCCCCTTGTGGAAAGTGCCTTTGGGCTGGTGCAGGAGGGCAGTGTTCTGTCATGTCAGCAGCCGGTTTTGACAACCCGGTACATCAAACTACACCGTGATGCACCACCAACACCGCACTTGCCTCTGGAGTATGGGTATGACATCAAGGAAACCCTGCTCGCTCAGACAGCCTGTGATATTTTCTCAAACCGCTGCGCTGAACAAGTTTCCAAAGAACATGCTGTGTGACACAATAAATATCCTTTAACCTGTTAACCTGTGGCTTCTGGAAGAAACTCGGGTGAGTCAGTCACTGCAAAGACATTTGTATCATCAAGTGTTTGTCAAATGAAAATGATATGTTTTTCTACACTTAGGATAATTTTCTATGTTGCAGTGCAGTAAAGTGCACGTTTCTTCTGTGTTCAATCATACATGTTCTAATTGTTATAAACTGAAAAAATCTTTTCTTACTTAACTGCTTGATTCTTAACTTGTTTAACTGAAACATGATGAAATGTCATAGTATTATTATTTTTTTTTTAATGTCCTTGGCAGTGCATGTGTCCGCATTGTAACTTACTAATAAAAAGTCCTGTGTGTACTTTGGTGTGTGTTTTATGTTATTTTATTGCAAATAAATAATAGTCATTTTATTTTACAGTTACACACAATCTTATATCTCTGGCATGGCATGGCAAGGCAATATCGGGTACATGCAATTCGAAACTTGACATTCCAGAGCAAAGCATGAAGCACACAGCACATGGTCAACGTGACTCATATGGAGACTGACAACATTACAAGGAATAAAGGAAAATTGAGGACTTAGCCACAGAAAAGACTTTTTTCCTTTTTTTGTTACAATAATTCGAAAAGGTCAACTATGATTTTTAAATTAATATCATAGGTGTGAGTTTAGAGTTCAGATTTTTTCTGCACATTCTTTCTTTTTGTATTTAATTATGATGGTAAATACATTTTGCAACATATCTGCCTGCACTTGCTCTTAAAGTAGGAACAGTTCCTCTTTCCAGCTGTATTTTTAATACTGATGAGTTTACTTTAATTGTTAGCCTATTGGTCAAAATGTATTGTTCTTCTGATTCATGTGTAATGCTTTACTCAAATAATACATCCACATTTCAGCACGTAAGCAGCTGTTTGTCTCAGTATTACCTGATAACATACTGAGGCCTGCTGATCACAAAGTATGTGGGAAATAAAAGCATGTTAGGAAGAGACTAGGGCCATTTTCAGTTCGCGCCTGCTTTTCTCCAACGCCTTGGCTCAAAGAATGTGCTGATGCTGAAGTTGACCTCGACCTTGTGAGCCAATTTTTGTTTCATGTCCCACTTCACATGCTGCAGATGCTCCTGCAGCTCAGTCTTCTCATTGTTTGCAGGGATAACCATTTCATTTGAGGAAGAGGAGCAGGAATGTAGTCCAAAGACAAATGGATGTGGAGAGGAACACTGGGACTTTCTCCTTCTATCTCTGTTTTTTCAGTTGCTAGTTTCCTCAAGAGGAATGAGCGCATGTTTGTGGGCTCTGTTGCCACATGTTGTGGTTCACTTTCTAGAATAAGGATGAGTTAGTTTCTGGTCAGACCACAGAGAAGCAGCCAGAAAGAAAACGTGCTTCCTTGTCAAGAACAAACACAAAACATTTGCATGACTTAGTGTAATTACTTGAGTACAGAGATTAGACTTAAAGTAGGATCATAATAATTTGTGACAAAATATTGTCAAAGGGAACTTATTATGCTCATTTCCCTTTTTTAAAACAATTCCTGCATTTTACCAGAGCGGTTTTGCATGATTCACAGTTTTAAAAAAAATCCTTAGCTTTTTGGCTGAGATGAGCATTTAGAGACATTCCATTCACCTGAAGTAATTTACAGCCAATAGTATAGCAAAACTGCCTGAACGAGGCATGACGGAGACACACTGTGTTTTTATGCAAAATTCTGACCCTACCCTCTGAATGTTGCTCATATTGTTTTTCCAGTCTTCTAATTTCCAATTTTGGTGAGCCTGTGCTGTCTTAGTTGACAGGAGTGGGACCTGATGTAGTCTGCTGTTGTAGACCATCTGCTACAGGATTCAATGTGTTATTCAGAGATGTCTTTCACACACCTTGGTTGATATGAGTGGTTATTTGAGTTATTTCTGCTTTCCTATTATCTTGAAGCAGTCTCGCCATTCTCCTCTGACCTCTGACATCAACAAGGCATTTTTACTCAAAGGACTGCTGCTCACTGCATATGTTCCTCTTTTTAATCCCCAGAGATGGTTGTGTGGGAAAATCCTAGCAGATCAACAGTTTCTGAAATACTCAGACCAGTCTGTCTTACACCAACAAATATGCAAAGTTTAAAGTTACCTAACTCACTTTTCTTCCCCAAAAAGTATGTGGATCCTTTAATATAACTGGAAGAATTTCTATCCTGCTTGTTCAGAATCATTATTGTTTAGGAAAAGAAATGCACAGAGAATACTTTTGCTAAATGTAGTCTTTTCGGTGAGGTTAGGATAGCACTTCAAGTGCAGCATCATCCTGGATTTAGGTGTCAAGACTGATATGCATCTTTCTCTCCCTGTGGCTTTTTACATCTGGACTCAAACAGAATTGCAACTCATGAAAGAATTGTTTCCATACAAACATGCAGACTGCCTTCCAGTTTAACTCCACTCCTCAGCTTGTATAAAACCCTTTATAGTTCACTCTGTCTCCCTGCCCCAAAAAGCCACAGTACAACCAGAGATTATATATGCCAAGTAATGAGATGAAGAATAGGGACGATGGCATGTGGAGTTGATGCTGAGGAGAATTTACAACATCTGCCTTCTTTGTTGTGGCAAATGCATGAGTTGGACCAATGTTTTGGTTAATTTCATGTCTGAACCAGACATGAAGAACCCTTGGTTTCTTGTTATGAAACTGAGCGCTCTTATGGGATGAACAAGAAAATAATCTCATATATTGTAATTCAGAAAAAAATGAGAAATGAGAAAAATATATATAAAAAAAGCCAAAACAAAACACCGGTCATATCTTTAGAAAGCAACATTATGCCACAGACTGTCACTGTTGTGAGTCCATCCATTAGTTTGCAAAACTTGTTATGAAGCCTCAAGCTGTGCACTTTTTGCCGTGACAGTCTAGACATGTTGAATCTGGGATATGACAAGTGAGTGTGGATTTCACTGTTTAATTGAGGCACACGCTCAAAGGCTTGCAAGTTGTCAGTTACACAAAGGAGAACATAATTTATACAATGAAAGTCACATTGTATTAAATAAGACTTGAAACTAGTGACTCTGGCCACGAATTCATCAGGAAAGTGTTTCCTGAGGTTGTGGATCAAAGTCTGTTTTCCAGACTTCCATAGAAGAAGAATTATTTTCGAAACCAAATGAGTTCCCTCCTCATGGCCATCAGGAATACTGAAAGCTGAATTACTGGCTTCACTTTCCAAACGCCAAAGCTACATTCATGTTTTATATGCAGTCTATGGTTCTGGCATTTATTGTTACTGTGACTGTGAAGTGTCCCTTGTGTTAACGGCACAAACTGCTGACAACAATCCATGAACGCCCAACCTCCTGAAAGAATTCACTGTCAAAGTCTTGTGTTCATCTATGGTAGGTCAGCTACACAGTATTACACAGGTGGTTCTAATGTTAAAATCTTTCTCCTGAGATACAAAGTTTTGAATTATCATGTGCCATGATAACTTACAGATCTCACTGTGCCATATTATCCCAGTAGAGCACTTTGATCAACGACTACAGGCTTGCTTGTCGTTCCTAGAGCCTCTAAAAGTAGAATGCGAGGCAGAGCCTTCAAGTCTCAGGTTCCTTTGTAGAACCATTTACACTTTGGATTCAGGAGACAGTCCCCTGTATTTTTAAGGTTAGCCTTAAAGTGTTCCTTTTGAAACATCACTTAGTTATGCATCTTACATCAGTCTGTTGGAGGCCTTCCCATGATGGACACAGCATTTCTTCTCCACGTGTCTATGTGCCACTGCTGCACGTCATTAACAATGCCCTCTCTCTCCTGTAGTCTGTGTTTTGTTGATCGTTCTTCCTCTTTTATGTTTTTTCTTTAACCTAAGAGCTTGGTTCTGCTGAATGGTTCTTCCTATTAAATGGGAGTGATTTTTGGACTTCTCTCTGGTATTGTATGGCCTAGCTGATGATATAAAGCACTTTGAGGTGGGTGGTGTTATGCATTGGCTCTGTAACTGAACTAGCTAATTATTCTGTATGTAAAAATAAAAATAATATAAGAGAACCAATTATTTATCTTGTATTTTTAAAGTTTTTTTTTTTTCAGAATCATTTACAAAATGACTGCATCCATACTCAATAGTTTTTCGGGTACAAAATGTTAGTTTTCATCCTTTGATTAAACTCATTGGCACAATGGGGGTGTGATATCACACCAGAAAGAGATTTGAACAGGCAAAGGTCTCCCCATGATTTTCCAGCCTATTCTATGGACTAAAATTGACTAAAATTATTATTTTAGTTTCATCAGACCTCTCCATTGTGAACTAAAATGGCTCAGAATGATCAATATATTAAAAACATTTGCTCTCTCTGGAAAAAAACCCCTCACTCACTATCAGAAAACATCTGATCTTGTGGTTAGAGACAAAAAATATACTTGAAACATCAGTACAATAGTCTACATGTGTGTAAAAGTAGTCCTCTTGCATACCTTCACGCTTTGATGTATCAAAAAAAAGTTAAAGTCTTACTTTCCTGCAGGATAACTGAAACCATGTTGACACGACTTCACAGCCTTTATTCAGACTGCCGGCCACGGGGGGATTACCTTTCATTTTGTCACAGCAGAAAGTGGACAGTGCAAAGTTATATAGCAAAATTAGAATACAATAAGAATAATATACTGTACACAACTGTAAAGAATAGAATAAAATAGAATAAAATATACATTAGGATAAAAATAGAATACAAATGTTATATACACCTGAGTAAAAATACAACTTACAACGTCTTATGTGTGTTTGATCAGCTGCAAAAGTCTTTGTTGTGGAGTCTGACAGCAGTGGGGAGGAAAGACCAAGTAAATCGCTCCATCCCACATTTAAGTCCTTAAAGTCATATTCTTTTATTGTCTTGACTGTATTTGAAGCTATTTTTTATTTTTGTATGATACCTGATTTATGTGGAATATGGCTGAAGTAAACTAAAGTCTAAAATACTTAGTCAGTCATTTGTTTAATAGTAATTTAACATTATATAATTCACATATAAAACTATGAATTGTAATTTTACATGTTTTAATAGCATGTAGAATAGCATATGTAGGCAAGTATATTTGTCCTTTTTTATCAAGAAGCAAAGACGCAAAAAAGGAAAAAAGAAAGAAAAAGGGCGGGGTTCGGTGGTTGAAACACCTTTTTAGGTATTGTCATCTAGAAGCATTATGGTCTGTGGATCCCTCTCTTCCGTCCCCACCAATGCCAAAACCAAATCTACGCCCTTGATACTGACGTACTGATCTACTTACCTGGATGATTGAGCATGCATCAAGATGTTATACTTAGAAAGTGTTAGTACATTTGTGAACGCTACTCTTCAGTAGCGCTGGATGCTAAAAGAAGCAGTTGCCATCTTTCTGATGGTAAATGGCCTGCATTTGTATAGCGCTTTACTCAGTCCCTAAGGACCCCAAAGCGCTTTACACTACATTCAGTCATTCACCCATTCACACACACATTCACACACTGGCAATGGCAAGCTACATTGTAGCCACAGCTGCCCTGGGGCGCACTGACAGAGGCGAGGCTGCCGGACACTGGCGCCACCGGGCCCTCTGACCACCACCAGTGAAGGTGAACCATATTGAAGTTCACCTGTTTAAACAAATCTACATTTTATTATTTCAGCAGTACATATGCAGCATTTTAGTGGCACATATAAACAGTACACAAAGTAAAAAGCTCTGTGTTAATGTACTGATTAGCTGAAAAACTATTTGACCTCTAATGTGTTTTATATCATTAAATAGAATGAGCAACAATACAGATGTTTAATCGTTGTTGCATATATTAAAGTGATTATGAAAAAAAGCCCAGCAGCCCAGAGTTTTCATTGCCTTTCACTATTATGCAGACACGATGGAGGTATGTAATGTAATGCAGATGTCACACGTGATGATTTAATGTGATCAGCTAGCCAAAGAACACTGATACTGTATGCAGATGTAATCGATGACAGAAGGTATTATGTGGTGCATTCACAAGATTATGAGAAAACTTGACCTCTGACCTTGATCTTGAAGTCAAAGTAACTGTGATTTGAATTTGTGGAAAAATTTTAGTAGACACACCCACAGCATCAAGTTCGACACCATACATCAACTCATTCACAAGTTATCACATTCACAATCTCGGCACTCAAGTTTGTGAATGTGATAACTCAGAATGTGTTGATACACACAGCATCAGTTTGAAAATTAAAGTAACTTTTAAAGTGGCTGCATGACAAAGGATGATGTGTGCCGTTCTTTTCTGGTACAATGACAGGTTTTGAGTGGCAGGAAGGATGAAGACTCCCCAGTTTGTAATTTCCCTTGTTTCCACCCACTCATTGCCAAATCTTTATTTTCTCCTGCTTTCATCCATGTCATTAAAATTTGTCATCTTTAATTTTCTTGGTGTTTAAATGTTGTTTTGTCTCATTTGTTCACCTTTTTCTTATTTTCTGCCTTGTCCAATCCCTGTGTTCTCATGTTATTCTCTTTGTTAATTTGTTTTCGTTTGGGTCTTTTTAAATGTTGCTTTTGTTTTGTTATAATTTTTTTCCACATGCATCTAGTTCTTGTTTCCTCTTCGTATTTCTCATGTTTTGAGATTTTCTTGTTGTATTTTGTTTTTTTTGTTTCATGCTGTTCTTTTGTGCATTTTTTCCTCATTGTGTTTCCCCTCACAGAACCAAAACTGATTTCTAAAGAAATACAATTTAAGTATCAGCTTGAACACGAGCCTTTCATCATTTTAAGAAAACTTAACCTGTTACATTGACCTTGAGGTCGTTTGAGATTACTGAAATTTAAAATCACCTGAGATTGTTAATAGATAAACACGGTATCAGTTACTACATCACCTCATTCACAAACTTGTCTATGCCACCATTATCAGCCTTTTAGGACTGAGGGGTAAAAACTTGTTGGTTATATTAAATTTAGTATGAGCAGCTTTCATATTTAACATTTAATAAGTTGAGTTTGTATTATCATCACAATAATGAGTAGGGCATAAATGTTTTATAAACAATGTGTCCTGTTTCATTTACATTTCACTCTGTTTGCCACTTTATATGGATTAACATGGAATAACCTAATGGAAAAGGTATATTGTTTTATTTCATGTTTATTTATTTCAAAATGAAAGCAAAAAAAACATGCAGAGGTCTTCGTCCAGCGAGGTCCAAGTCAAGGCGAAAAAGTTAAGTCCACTGGTGATGAAAGCGTTGTGAAATCTGGAGGGAACCTCCAGGTTTCCACGCCGGACTGTGACGGACACTTACAAGCGGGTGAGATGGATATCAGAGTGCAGGAGCCCAGGAACAGATCCAAGACCTGAAACACAAGGAGAGTGGAACGAAAGTGTTGTGAAATCTGGAGGGAACCTCCAGCTTTCCACGCCAGCTGTGATGGATGCTTACAAGCGGGTGAGATGGATATCAGAGTGCAGGAGCCCAGGAACAGGTCCAAGACCTGAAACACAAGGAGATTGGAAAGAAAGCGTTGTGAAATTTCGAGGTTCCCTCCAGGTTTCCACGCCAGCTGTGATGGATGCTTACAAGCGGGTGAGATGGATATCAGAGTGCAGGAGCCCAGGAAGAGATCCAAGACCTGAAACACAAGGAGATTGGAAAGAAAGTGTTGTGAAATCTGGAGGGAACCTACAGGTTTCCATGCCTGCTGTGATGGATGCTTACAAGCGGGTGAGATGGATATCAGAGTGCAGGAGCCCCGGAAGAGATCCAAGACCTGAAACACAAGGAGATTGGAAAGAAAGTGTTGTGAAATCTGGAGGGAACCTTCACCTTTCCACGCCAGCTGTGATGGATGCTTACAAGGGGGTGAGATGGATATCAGAGTGCAGGAGCCCAGGAACAGGTCCAAGACCTAAAACACAAGGAGATTGGAAAGAAAGTGTTGTGAAATTTCGAGGTTCCCTCCAGGTTTCCACGCCTGCTGTGATGGATGCTTACAAGCGGGTGAGATGGATATCAGAGTGCAGGAGCCCAGGAACAGATCCAAGACTTGAAACACAAGGAGAGTGGAAAGAAAGTGTTGTGAAATCTGGAGAGAACCTCCAGGTTTCCACGCCTGCAATGATGGATACTTACAAGCGGGTGAGATGGATATCAGAGTGCAGGAGCCCAGGAACAGATCCAAGACCTGAAACACAAGGAGATTGAAAGAAAGCGTTGTGAAATCTGGAGGAACCTCCAGGTTTCCACGCCTCCTGTGATGGATGCCTACAAGCGGGTGAGATGGATATCAGAGTTCAGGAGCCCAGGAACAGATCCAAGACCTGAAACATATGGAGTTTGGATAGAAAGCGTTGTGAAATCTGGAGGGAACCTCCAGGTTTCCACGCCTGCAATGATGGATACTACAAGCGGGTGAGATGGATATCAGAGTGCAGGAGCCCAGGAACAGATCCAAGACCTGAAACACAAGGAGATTGGAAAGAAAGCGTTGTGAAATCTGGAGAGAACCTCCAGGTTTCCACGCCTGCAATGATGGATACTTACAAGCGGGTGAGATGGATATCAGAGTGCAGGAGCCCAGGAACAGATCCAAGACCTGAAACACAAGGAGAGTGGAAAGAAAGTGTTGTGAAATCTGGAGAGAACCTCCAGGTTTCCACGCCTGCAATGATGGATGCTTACAAGCGGGTGAGATGGATATCAGAGTGCAGGAGCCCAGGAACAGATCCAAGACCTGAAACACAAGGAGATTGGAAAGAAAGCGTTGTGAAATCTGGAGGGAACCTCCAGGTTTCCACGCCTGCTGTGATGGATGCTTACAAGCGGGTGAGATGGATATCAGAGTTCAGGAGCCCAGGAACAGATCCAAGACCTGAAACATATGGAGTTTGGAAAGAAAGCGTTGTGAAATCTGGAGGGAACCTCCAGGTTTCCACGCCTGCTGTGATGGATGCTTACAAGCGGGTGAGATGGATATCAGAGTGCAGGAGCCCAGGAACAGATCCAAGACCTGAAACACAAGGAGATTGGAAAGAAAGTGTTGTGAAATCTGGAGGAAACCTCCAGGTTTCCACGCCTGCTGTGATGGATGCTTACAAGCGGGTGAGATGGATATCAGAGTGCAGGAGCCCAGGAACAGATCCAAGACCAGAAACATAAGGAGATTGGAAAAAAAGTTGTCTGGAGGAAATCTGGATACTTAGAAGCGGGTGAGATGGAACCTCCAGGTTTCAGACGCCTGCTGTGATGGATGCTTACGCCTGCTGTGATGGATGCTTACAAGCGGGTGAGATGGATATCAGAGTGCAGGAGCCCAGGAACAGATCCAAGACCTGAAACATAAGGAGATTGGAAAGAAAGCGTTGTGAAATCTGGAGGAACCTCCAGGTTTCCACGCCTGCTGTGATGGATGCTTACAAGCGGGTGAGATGGATATCAGAGTGCAGGAGCCCAGGAACAGATCCAAGACCTGAAACACAAGGAGATTGGAAAGAAAGCGTTGTGAAATCTGGAGGGAACCTCCAGGTTTCCACGCCTGCTGTGATGGATGCTTACAAGCGGGTGAGATGGATATCAGAGTGCAGGAGCCCAGGAACAGATCCAAGACCTGAAACACAAGGAGATTGGAAAGAAAGCGTTGTGAAATCTGGAGGAACCTCCAGGTTTCCACGCCTGCTGTGATGGATGCTTACAAGCGGGTGAGATGGATATCAGAGTGCAGGAGCCCAGGAACAGATCCAAGACCTGAAACACAAGGAGATTGGAAAGAAAGCGTTGTGAAATCTGGAGGGAACCTCCAGGTTTCCACGCCTGCTGTGATGGATGCTTACAAGCGGGTGAGATGGATATCAGAGTGCAGGAGCCCAGGAACAGATCCAAGACCTGAAACACAAGGAGAGTGGAAAGAAAGCGTTGTGAAATCTGGAGGAACCTCCAGGTTTCCACGCCTGCTGTGATGGATGCTTACAAGCGGGTGAGATGGATATCAGAGTGCAGGAGCCCAGGAACAGATCCAAGACCAGAAACATAAGGAGATTGGAAAGAAAGTTGTTGTGAAATCTGGAGGGAACCTCCAGGTTTCCACGCCTGCTGTGATGGATGCTTACAAGCGGGTGAGATGGATATCAGAGTGCAGGAGCCCAGGAACAGATCCAAGACCTGAAACACAAGGAGAGTGGAAAGAAAGCGTTGTGAAATCTGGAGGGAACCTCCAGGTTTCCACGCCTGCTGTGATGGATACTTACAAGCGGGTGAGATGGATATCAGAGTGCAGGAGCCCAGGAACAGATCCAAGACCTGAAACACAAGGAGATTGGAAAGAAAGTGTTGTGAAATCTGGAGGGAACCTCCAGGTTTCCACGCCTGCTGTGATGGATGCTTACAAGCGGGTGAGCTGGATATCAGAGTGCAGGAGCCCAGGAACAGGTCCAAGACCTGAAACACAAGGAGATTGGAAAGAAAGTGTCAGGAGTTTTCATGTATTGCAACTCAGTTCAGAATAAAAACGCTCAGACAGGTTTATCGTGTACACGGGTGAGACTCAGGGAGACTCGCACCCTGCAGTAAAAAGAAACAGTCTTTATTCATAGAGCACATACAGGAAGAGATAAAATAGATCTGTGCTGCGTGCAGGCTTCCTGTGGAGCACAGAGTGTAACTTCCCCTTTTAGGAGTCTACACAGAGTGTGACTTCCCCATTTAAGCTGAATACTGAAAGAGCAAACACATTTAGATAATGAAACGTACCTTTAAGCATAACATAATAAAAATCCCAAAATCCTAAAAAATCTCTTAACATTCCCTCCTGTTGTACATATGTATATGTACATAGCAACCACTAACAGTGTATCAGCCTACGGCCACTTGTAAACATTATTAGCCAAGACATCATAAAATAATGGGTTTCGTGAGTATGTTATATCCAAGTGTCTATCTCATTATCACCTTCTTCATTCTGTGACAGGGTGATGCAAGCATGAATTGAAGCAGTTACCATTTTTGATACCATGTTCTTCAAACATGGTATGACACATGAAGTGAAAAGACACAATAACAGTATTATAACACCAACAAAAACAAGTCCTTTAATCAGCAGGGACTTCCAAGAGCCGCTTAAAAGCCACGTAAGCCAGTCTTCTGTGTTTGTGGCATAGTCTCGTTGTTGTGCATCCCAAAGTTGTCTGAGTGTTTTCAGAGCATCAGTCATGTTCGGTGAGTGCACATTATCTGGAATGTATGTGCAACATGTGTTGTTAAAGAGGACACCTTTCTCCTTTCTCGGCGAGAATCATGTCCAATGCTACCCTGTGTTGCATTACTGCAATGCGCAGAGCGTCAAACTCCTGATCCCGTTCGTCGTTGAATTTACATGAAGCATTCAGAACCTTTTGTCTTTCAGTCCAAAGTTTAAATTCCTCTGGGACATCGGAACCCCATATGGAATCATGCTGCTTGAGGTCTGGGGTGCTTCGTCTTTTCCTTGTTGTTGATGTTGATGTTGACGTGGCGTCCATGGTTATCTTGAAAGTGTGGTCAGATATGAAATGGGAGCGCACTGAGCGCAGATGTTGCTGCTCTTCTTCGGGCCAAGAGCGTGTGTCTGTACTGCTTTGCAGTTGGTGGTGTTTCCATTGGCGTGGATCCGTTCTCTTGGCGGTAGCATAGGCTGTGGCTTAAATTCCATTGTTTTCAAGAAAGACTGGGAATGATTT
The DNA here is from genome assembly GCF_013358895.1 of Oreochromis aureus. Classification (NCBI taxonomy): domain Eukaryota; kingdom Metazoa; phylum Chordata; class Actinopteri; order Cichliformes; family Cichlidae; genus Oreochromis; species Oreochromis aureus. The sequence goes on from NW_024108926.1 coordinate 128,925, forward strand.
AGCCTTACTTCTGTGCTTCACTTTCAGGTCAACCCAGAACCATTCGTCACATGTGCCATTTCGTAGTCCTATCTGGAGAGGTTCCTCATGGTTGACCACGATTCCTGGAATTATACCAAGGCTGGCATAGCTTGTGGCACACTTTGCTTGAATTATGTCCATTGCCTTCGGCGTACAAGGTGGCGTACTGCGTCGTTGGGGACATATAGGAGCAAACATAGTAGTCTTTTCTGGGTGTGCTGTCATGTATATATCGATACCATGCGTTGTTCATCCATGGGTGAATGTGGTCTTGTGTCATGTCATGAAGATGTGAGTTGTCATGTGTCCATCTTGTCTGCAGGTGGTGTTGTTCATCTTCTTTCTTTCGGGTGAGTGTTAATAAACTCACCAGGAGTGCAACATTAGCCACTAGGAGGACGAGTGTCTTCACAATGACCAGACACACCTGTGACCTCTGATGAGTAGACTACTGGCAAGAAGAAGAGGGCGGGGTGTACCCGATCAGCCCTCCCTCCACCAATAGATCACCAGGAGTTAGGGGTGTCGGCGTCTAAACGCTTAGGTTGTCACTCACTTTTTTGCAGTGGCTTTGATGGATCCAAGACGGTCTTTCTGCTATTTTGCAGGCAGTAGGTGGACCTTCCCACCTTGGTGAACTCCAATTTTTCCTTTGGAGTACTTTGATCAGGATCCAATCACCTGGTTTCAACCTGCAAGACACTGGAGCGATGTCACTCGGCAGTTGGTTGTTTAGAACAATCTCTTTATTTTCAAGTAATTTAGTCATCCATTCGGCTAGTGTAGTTTCTCTTATTGACTTATGTATGGGCTCACTTGTAATTGGTAGTGGAAATGGTCTACCGTGAATGATTTCAAAAGGTGTGAGTTTCTGAGAACTTTGTGTCAGTCTCATCCACATTTTTACCAGGCCTATACACTCAGGCCATGGTCTCCCTGTTTCTTCCATGCATTTTCTCAGTCTCTGTTTTATTGCCGTTAGTTCTTTCCACTAGTCCGGCACTTTGCACTTCCAACAGTGCACAGTGATGTTTGATGCTAAATCCTAGTGCTTCAGAGACCTTACTGATTACTTCATTAACAAAATGTGTCCCATTGTCTGATCTTATCAGAGTGGGGATGCCATATGTTGGAATGAAATGGTTGCACAAACATTTTGCTACTGAGATGGCGTCTGCTTTTTTTACTGGATAGATTTCTGGCCATTTTGAGATCACGTCTATGATCACTAGAGCGTATTCTGAGCCTTGGCATTCATTTAGCTCAATAAAACCCATGTGGATCGTATGAAAAGGATGAGGTGGTGTGCATTATGTGCATTATGTGCATTATGTTTTTGGCAAATCATGCATGTTCCGACAAATTTCCGAAATTTTATCTACCACTCCTATCCCCCCTCCTGTTGACAATAATGCTGCTGATTTGTGTAGGGATTTTGGTAGTATTGGTTTGCCATTACAAGTCATCAAACCACTTTCTAGCTGTGCTTCACAGTTTAACCATTTCCTTTGTTCTGTAGTTGGTGCGGCTTTTCGTTCATTCATAAGCACATCAAGTGGTATTTGCATTGAGGAGTCAGACATTAATGTGTCTATAGTTTGTTGTGCTGCTGCTTTTGCGGCTTTGATCTGCAAAGTTATTGCCTTCAGTGACCTCTGAGCAGCCTTTCTGGTGTGCAGCACATTTACAAAATGCTAACTGTTTTGGCAATATAAACGCTTCCAACAGTGCCTTCAAAAGATTTCCATGTTGCAGTTGGGTTAGGGGAACAGGCACGTATGACAGCTGTGAGTTCTGCACTCTGTGCAGAGTGTGAGGAAGTTAGTGCTTTTGCTTCTAAAATTGTGTCTACTGTGGTTACCGCATAACCTACACAGTTCGCCCAAGGCTACTTTTGGACGCTGAACCGTCTACAAAATATCAACGAAACCAGCCTGTGGGGTGCTGTGAAGGTCAGCGATGATACAGCATACAGCAATTCTGATGTGTGACAGTGTAAGCAAAATGCCTACATAGGAAAGTTGTCTGGCATGTGTCAAACTTCTGAGTTAGGAAAAACCTTGCATTGCTTACAGTTCATAGCTCACAGCTCTAAAACTAGGCATCAGCAAATCATATGCCCAAATCATTATGTGTTACTGTGATCCACAAGTATGATCAGAAATTTGTTTTCCAAACTTACTAAGCAAACAAACAAAAACAAAACAAATTGCCTATGGCATCAAGGCTTTGCGTTCATATTAATTGAGTGTAAGCTGCTTTCTTCATTGCAAGTGTTTATTGCAATAAGGTTTAATTCATGCATCATATCACCGAGTTCTAAATTCAAACTATCTCTTCTGACCCTTTCCAAAAATAATTTCACATATAACAATTTGAGTATGTGTTGTCTGTTCATTAATATAGTTGTCAATCATTTCTGTCATTATTTTGCCTTCTTTTGTTTATGACATGGCGGACATCTCTAAACAATCATGAGTTCAGCCTTCAATTTCAACCCAATTATACCCTGTATCCTCTTTTCGCACTTCCCCAATTAATCTATGCTTTTGACGCTGTACTCAAGGTTCCAGGTTGAGAGAAATCCACCTGTACTGACACACTGAAGCATACAATTAATATCATTATCTGTAGGAACCATTTTGGGTTAATACCTTATGTGGCCGCTAGAGGTCACCTTTTTCTGTTTTGTTGATGTAAAGGTATTTAAGGTAGATGCACGTAATCGGCGTCAGGTGTGTCGTTAATTGTACGAAGGCAAACAGTTTGTGACCGCTGCGCTGTTATGTCAAGATGATATTGGAATAAAGAACAAAAAGGACAAGATAAGTACTGCTGGAGTTATTGGACTGTTTACTTAATTCATACATACCAGTGACATCGCGTCACCCCCCGTTAACGACCACCTCAGTGGCTTCAAGCATAGGCTTAGCCTCTACAATTAGAGTCACAAACTCGCTTTTCTATGGGGAAAAGTTTACGCCAACTGCGCCGCGGTGTTTTGGGGGCTCGGCGCAAACAGGACAATTAACGTCTGAGTGATCGATCGCCGTGGAGAGCTGAATGCCGTTTGGAAACGTTAGCATGGAGGGTTCACGAGCAGCGGATAGCTGGAGTATCGGTCTGTCAGCTGACGACGTGGGATTTCTGGCAATTGTTCAGTGGATGTTGGAGAGGACTCAGAATTCTTCATCGGAATCAGCACGGCGCCTAACGCAAGGTATGAGTAGCGCTACTAATAAATGGCCATTTATAAAAAGTGTGCACACTTATTTAAGAAGACGTAATTCCAATGCATTGGTGGTCAAACATAATAAATCTGATTTATAAACAAACTTTTGCATGTGCGCATAAACCCTCAATACTTGAGTATTGAGTTTTGGGACATTTGAACTATGGACACAAATAAAGCTGCTGACAGGCTCCCTGAGCCTGCTGCAGAGTCAGCTGTGCAAAGTAGCAACGCCAGCAAGGCTGGGGCGCATCCAGAAAAGGAAAAACGAGTGGTGAAATTGACTGCTAAGGCACTTGCAGAAAAACTGGACAGACTACAACGTGATAGAAAAGCTAAAGTAAATAAAGCTAATAATTTAAAAGAGAGTATAAGGGTCTCAATGGAAAAAAATGAAACTTCTATGGTTCAAGCATCATTCAATGATTTTGTCGGTTTGTGTAATGCAGCAAAAACAGTTCATGGTTCATTGATGTGTTTGTTACCAGATGATGAAAAAGAAAAGCATGAAACATGGTTTAAAGCGAAAACAATGCATTATGATGAGTTCACTCATGAAGTGAAAGAATGGTTATCAGGTTGCGAACATTTACATTTAAAGGGTGATCATGGTGTTGATGATGGTGTTAAGCCAGAGGACAGTGTTTCAAATGTTGTTGGTAAATCTTCAGTCACTAAAAGCTCATCTAGTGATAAAGTGAGCACCACTTCTTCTGCCAGAATAAAAGCAAAAGCAGAAAAGGCAGCATTACTCGCTCGTATGGCAGTGCTAAAAGAGAAGCATGCTTTGGAGGAGCAAGAACTAAAGCTAAGGAGGAAACGTGAACAGCTTGAGCTCGAAGCTTTGCTTTCTGCCTCTTCTGCAAAGTTAGCTGTTCTCCAAGCTGCTGAAGTTCAAAGTATATCTAACATATCATCCAATGCTATGAATTCATATTATGAAAGGGAAATCAGGAAAACGGCTGCTTCAGCCGCAGTCAAGCTCAGTACACCAGTCAATGAAGATAAACCTGCAATGCAAATGGTACAGACTGAAAGCAACACATCTGCAAGGATCCTGCCAGAAACAGAAATGAGTGAGCCACAAGCTCAAACGGTCATCACAACACAATTTCACAATGTGGATCCTCCACCGCCCCGGCCGATTCCTACAGCGGGAGAAAGACAGTCGGAGGACATTTGTACCATTTTACAAAGACAAAATGAAATAACTGCAACCCTTGTTCAGCATCAGCGTTCATCATCATTACCATCCAGGAAAATACCTGTATTCGATGGGGATCCTCTTCAATACATGTCTTTCATTAATGCGTTTGAACAAGGAGTGGAAGAAAAGGCCAATATGAAGGACTGCTTGTATTATTTGGAGCAGTTTACAACAGGACAGCCGAGAGAGCTGGTACGCAGTTGTCAACATATGGCTGCAGGACAAGGCTATACACAAGCAAAGCAACTGCTCAAAGAACACTTCGGAAATGAATATAAAATTGCAACTGCTTACATTGAAAAGGGATTATCTTGGCCTGCAATTAAAAATGAAGACGTGAAATCATTGCAAGCATATTCTCTTTTCTTACGTGGGAGTTGTAATGTCATGAAAACATTGCAGTATATGCACGAACTGGACATGCCAGTGAACATGAAAATCATTTTGTGCAAGTTGCCATATAAAATGAGAGCGAAATGGAGAGCCTTTGCATATGATATATTGGAAACTTCTAAGCACAGAGCTCGGTTTCAAGATTTGGTTGCATTTATTGAAAAGCAGGTGAAAATTCTTTCGGATCCTTTATTTGGGGACATTCAGAATGTAACGTCAACAATCCCTGTCTCAAAGGCTGACAACAGACTGAAGTCACAACCAATCAAACAAACTCAAGGGAACAGCTTTGCTGCTACAGTCACACCCATGAACCCGAATAAAACCTACAGCACGGAAAGGCTGATTACCACAACAAACCATGACTTTACAGTAAAGCCATCTTGTGTCTGCTGTACTCAACGACACACATTGGAGGAGTGTCAACAGTTTCAGCGGAAGAAGCACAGAGACAAAATGCTTTTTCTAAAGGAGAAAGGGCTGTGTTTTGGTTGCTTAGGTGCTGGGCACGTAAGCAAGGACTGTGCTAAGCGTTTGACATGTAGGACGTGTGTTAAAGGTCATCCCACTGTCCTCCATATTGATAACAATAATGGTTTAAGTCCAGAATCTTGTGGAGAGCCCTCCTCTTTAAAGAATGTAACTCCTGTGAAAACTTGTGGTCATACAGGGGCCGGAAGAGACAGTGGTTTGCTTTCCATTCTGCCAGTTCAAATAAAGTCTGTTAAAGGTAGTCATGTCATACAGACATATGCTTTTTTAGATCCTGGCAGTTCAGCTAGCTTCTGTTCAGAGCACCTCATGCAAAAGCTAAATCTTGTGGGCAAAAGAACGCACTTCCTGTTACAAACGATGGGTCAAGAAAAGGTCGTCTCTGCCCACTCACTTACTGGTCTTGAAGTTTCTGGTTTAGGCAGCAATGCCTTCTATGAACTTCCAGAAATCCTAACACAGGAAAGGATGCCTGTCACCACAGATAACCTTGTAAAGGAAGAAGATCTGGTCAGGTGGCCATATCTGTCAAAGGTTCAAATTCCCCACATAATGGCTAACGTGGACCTGTTGATTGGATGCAACGCTCCCAAGTTATTGGAACCATGGGAGGTCATTCATAGCCAGGGGAATGGCCCATATGCTGTAAGAACGGCATTGGGTTGGGTCATAAATGGGCCCATGGAGGATGAGAAAAACAACTTGGACAGCGAGCACCCACCAACAGTTGTAAATAGGATATCTGTTTGTAAGCTGGAGGAAATGTTGAAAAGTCAATATAACTATGACTTTAATGAAAAGGTTACAGAGGGAAAGGGTTTGTCAAGGGAAGACCTTAAGTTCATGAAGATCATGGAAAAATCTGCAACAATGGAAGATGGACACTACTGTTTGAAGTTACCTTTTAAAAACGATAACATAAAGATGCCAAACAATTTCTCCATAGTTAAACAAAGATTGCAAAGTCTAAAACGAAAACTCCTCAACAATGAACGGTTGCATAAAGAATATAAAAGCTTTATGGACGAGATGATAAGTAATGGATATGCAGAGCAAATACCTTCACAGCAGCTGTCTTGCGAAAATGGTCAGAAGTGGTACATTCCTCATCACGCAGTCTACCATCCCAGAAAACGATCTATAAGAATTGTATTTGACTGTGGGGCATCATTCCAGGGGACATCATTAAACAAGCAGCTCTTACAGGGTCCTAATCTCACAAGTACATTGCTTAGGGTTTTGCTTAGATTTCGACAGGATCGAGTCGCATTTATGGGTGACATAAAGGCAATGTTTTATCAAGTTAAAGTTGCCAAAGAGGACAGAGACTTTCTGCGTTTTTTGTGGTGGCCAGATGGAGATCTGAGCAAGGACATAATTGAGTTTCGCATGACTGTTCATCTGTTCGGTGCAGTATCTTCCCCGAGCTGTGCCAGTTTCACTTTGAGAAAAACGGCTGAGGACAACCAAACTGAATTCCTAGACAAGGTATGTGAAACAATAAAAGAGAACTTCTATGTGGACGACTGTTTAAAGAGTGTGGCCTCCACCTCAGATGCTGTTGATTTGGTCAAAGATCTTTCATCACTTTGTCAGAGGGGAGGATTTACACCGACCAAGTGGGTTAGTAACAATCGCACCCTGTTGCAAAGTATCTCAGAGGAGCAAAGGGCTAAAGACTTGAAAGAATTAAATCTTGACAGAGACAAACTTCCGGTGGAAAGAGCTCTGGATATGTATCTGAAGAGAAGATGGGAACAGGCTCAGTACAGCTCAGATCTTTTTTGGAAACGATGGATACTCGAATACCTGCCTTTGTTACAGGAGAGACAAAAATGGAACCAAAAGAAGAAGAATCTAAAACCTGGAGATATAGTCATTATAATGGATTCCTCTGCACCGCGTGGTTCCTGGCTACTTGGAAGAGTTCAGAAAACCATTCATGACAAAAATGGACTTGTAAGATCTGTGCGTTTAAAAACAAAGACTAATATTCTAGAAAGACCTGTAACTAAACTTTGCTTGTTACATGAGACTGTAATCTAAAAGTGTTTAAGTGCTCTATTACTTATGTTTATTCATGTGAATGTATACGTCTAAAGTAGACTGTATTAGTGGCTCCTTATTTTCTTTGTGATTAGAATTGCCATGTCTGATAGCCATTGGAATTAGGGGCCGGGGTGTAGGAGCCATTTTGGGTTAATACCTTATGTGGCCGCTAGAGGTCACCTTTTTCTGTTTTGTTGATGTAAAGGTATTTAAGGTAGACGCACGTAATCGGCGTCAGGTGTGTCGTTAATTGTACGAAGGCAAACAGTTTGTGACCGCTGCGCTGTTATGTCAAGATGATATTGGAATAAAGAACAAAAAGGACAAGATAAGTACTGCTGGAGTTATTGGACTGTTTACTTAATTCATACATACCAGTGACATCGCGTCACCCCCCGGTTAACGACCACCTCAGTGGCTTCAAGCGTAGGCTTAGCCTCTACATTATCATTACTTTTCCTAAAACACTCATTCGCTTCCTCTTCTTAGAGTTTAACTCGTCTGTTTCTCTCTGTGAGCTGTCTTGACACACCACAGGCACACATATTTCCTGTTTCTGCAGACTAATCGAACTCTTTTGTTTATCTTTGTATTTATAGTCTATAAACCCTCTTTAATTCTACTAAATCTTGATCTAAAACCAACACCTTTATGTCACGCTCACACTTCTAAATAGAGCCCTTTCAGACATCAGGAATCATCACACACACTTCCTTTCCTCTCAAACTTCCACTTGTTCCCTCACTCTACTATGAACCTTTGTAGTGTTATTATTACTTATTTTTTTATTTTTGTGCAGATCACACCCAATCACTCAAAACCTACTACTCACAGCATTCACTCAGTCAAAATCACTCAAAATATGCTTCCATACGAGTATTTCAGACATGCTTTTCAAGATATATAGAGGTCACTCACTGTACATCCACAGTAATGAATTCAAACTCTATTTATACAATTGTAGTGAGCAAAACCAGCATCTCCATGCCCGTCACCGCTCCTCATTAGCTTGGTAGTGTCCACATATTTATTTAATTCAGCTTCTCAATCTTGTAGCTTTAGCTGTTGTATACAGGGTGTGGCTCATTAGTTGTTAGTATAGGTTTGCTCTTCACCTTAACAAAGTCTCATCTAAGATGACAGGTTTACAAGCCGGTCAAGTGTCTCTATGCACCTGATTAGTGTAGTTATTTTCCTTATTTTCTTCATCTCATATATCATTGTACTGAGTTTGAGCAAACCTTAAGCTTGATTTAGACTACTTTTAACAATCATTCACCTCATATCATACCTGACTGAGGTGCCTCTTCTTATTAATAGTATGTCATTATTAATGTTATCATTGTATTGTTTTTCCTTTTTTATAACAGCAAGAGTATATTACAATACACTACTTTACTACTAATATACAATAGTATATTAGTTTATATTTTATTATGTATCCATCACGGGTCTGTGTGAATCTGCAGCTTCACACCTTCCCAAGCTGGAGACATTTTCCTTGGCTGAACAATGACACAGCCGTAATATACCTTATGCATTTCTCTTTTTATTTGATATATTTTCGTGTGAATCATCCGGTTTCATGCATGGTTGTCTTCCCCATTTTGTTTCATTTGTACCAATTTACAGGTTGTTATCCTTCCTATTATCTCCTATTATCATGCTTATCACTAGATAAGCTCTGCTTTAATTTAAGTTAACCTTAATTTAACCTTGTGTTTATTCCACTTCATTCCACTTTCCATGCTTTAAAATATTACAACTCTTGTGTACGCTTTGTTTTCTTTTTAGCTTCCTTTTCAGTATTTATTTCTGCTTGGAGGGTTTCTTATAATTTAGTCAATGCATTTTCCCTCCCACGTGGGACATTTAGGTTTTCTTTGGATTTCTCCATCTATATGCACTAATTTGTCCGGCACCTGGACATTTCTTTTCTAACCACTGCTCGTCAGCAGTGAGTTACCCATTTTAATCCTCTTAATTTTAATACTTTACAACTACACAACTGCGGCACCTTCTCTGCACGAGAATCGAGAGAGGTAGTTGACACGACCTTCTACTTTCAAGCTATTCTTGAAAGTGGTGTCAGCTTTACGTGATGAAACACGACCTTTTTCTCTCTTTTCACCAGTACTTGGGTGGCCAACAGTAAACAAAATAGTGGAATAGTTCAGCCTCCTTATTGTGCTGTAAAATCAACTTATTCCACCAACAAAAATAAAACAACAACAATACCTTTTCAACGCATTACTACGTCTTACGGACCAGGTTTATCTAAAAAGCTTCCAGCCCCTTTCCGGGCGGCGTTTACTTCTAGAAACCCTTCTAAAATAGCTTCCAGGCCCTTTTTCAGGCGGCGTTTACTTTTAGAAATCCCCTAAAATAGCTTCCAGCCCCTTTTTCAGGCGGCGTTTACTTTTAGGAATGCTACCAACCCCTCTGGGCGAGCCCTAGGCGTTTTACGCGAGGTGTCTGAGTGTTAATATTCACCTGGTTGCTGATTCACTGCCGGTCTCTCAGGTTTACCTCATCAACCCCCCCGCCGTGGACCACTTTTAAAAACGCTGGCCAGAACCCGAATTCACGTCTCTGGACTTTATCCTGTACCTGGACAGGAGCTGTCGACAGACTTCAGCACGGGCTTCTCATGACGTCAGGACTCGATGAGGTTTTCCTGTGGGGTCACACAAAAGTGCTGTGTCCCATCCGGCTCGAAGGACCAAGAAATGTTGGTGGAATAAGTTGATTTTACAGCACAATAAGGAGGCTGAACTATTCCACTGTTTTGTTTGCTGTTGGCCACCCAAGTACTGGTGAAAAGAGAGAAACAGGTCGTGTTTCATCACGTAAAGCTGACACCGCTTTCAAGAATAGCTTGAAAGTAGAAGGCCGGGTCAACTACCTCTCTCGATTCTCGTGCCAGAGAAGGTGCCGCAGTTGTGTAGTTGTAAAGTATTAAAATTAAAAGGATTAAAATGGGTAACGAAGCTTCAAAACTCACTGCTGACGAGCAGTGGTTAGAGAAAAAATGTCCAGGCGCCGAACAAATTAGTGCATGTAGATGGAGAAATCCTAAGAAAACAAAATGTCCCACTTGGGAAGGTAAATGTAGCCCATCAGCATTAACACAACTGAGGGAAGCTCTTTTGAAAGAAATAGCAGAAACAAAAACCTAAAAAGAAAGGAAAATTTCATAAGAATTACAATATTTCAAGGCCTGGAAGGTAGAAGCAGCTAGGCGAGAGGAAAACAAAAAGAAAAGACGAGAAAAAAGATAAAGTCAGAAAAACAGAACATAACCGCCAGTTTAGTAAAACCAGAAGACGAGACACCGTGCGGTGCTCGCAATATGTGTATTAATCCACCACCATATGCGCCGCCACCTCCCACATCTGCAGCCACAGCTGCAGCACCTCCCACATCTGCAGCCACAGCTGCAGCACCTCCCACATCTGCAGCCACAGCCGCAGCATCTCCCACATCTGCAGCCACAGCTGCAGCACCACCCATTAAACACTCACCCATATCAGGAAAAACTAGGTCACATACACATCAACATCCTTATGTGAAAGCACAGACAATGCTAAACAAACTTTCACTCAAAAATAGCCCACAAGAAGAAATAGGAGACACAGTCGATCCGCCAGCCACTGGTATCTACCCATTGGTAGCAGTGGCTAACCCTAGATTTGGCCTAATAATAGGGCCAGAAGGACAGGAAGAGCAAGATGACCGCCCAAACATACATGTTTTTCGTCCGTGGTCACAAACGGACAGACAAAATGTCCTGAAAGACGTTCCTCCACTGAATGAAGGTTTTATACCATGGAGGGATGCTGTAGAACTGATCAGGAGGCAATGGTATTTAAACGGTCATGAAATGCTTCAAGTAATGCAAGATTTATTAGGTTTAAAGATGGGAACAGTTAGAGGAGATTATATCGGCTCAAGCGCTGGGGTGTAACATATGCACCAGGAAGCACCGACCTAATCAATGACCTAACAAATTTATATGAGAGAATTAGAGTACGGTTGGCCCCAAGGGCTGACTATGGAAAAATAGGAGAGGTAAAGCAAAAAGAAGCCAAAACAGCTTCTGATTTTCTGGACTGGCTACGCCCGGTTTTTAGACAGCATTCAGGCCTAGATTATGAAGAAGCCCCAGAGAGACCATACCAACAGCAACTAAAGAACGCATTCTTAAACGGTCTCCTTCCCCCAGTTAGAGCCCATGTTGAAAAACACTGGGTAACAATGAACACCGGTAACCTAGCAGATGCTCTGCAGTATGCAGAACATGCAACCCGAGTGGTAAAAAAGAAAGAGAAAGGAGGTGTTTTCACTGTGGATCCCGACACAGGATTCATAGCATTTGCTGGTGGATACAGAGGACAGAGACAGGGACGGCAGAAAGGGAAGGGAAAGAAATGTGGTGGTTATAAGGGTTATAGGGGAGACAGGGCACAAAGGGGTGAGAGAGACAATCGCTGTTATATTTGCGGAAAAGACGGTCATTTTGCAAGGGACTGTAGGTACAAAAAGGAGGATGACTCAGGAGAGGGTCAGAGTAAGTGACTAGAACAGGAAACAAAAGAAGAAACGGAAATTTTCAACATAGAACAGTTGCTCCTAGGTTCTGAACACAGACCTACAGTAACAATCCATGTGAATGGCCAACTCATGACCATGTTATGTGACACTGGAAAATGTAAAACCGTGCTAAATCAAAAGCCCCAAAATTTAAAATACTCAAGTGACACCCTGATAGTTAAATCTGCGTCAGGCCACACCAGTGTTAAATCACTAACAGAAGAACTGTTACTAGTACACAATGAAAGCGGCAGAAGTTGTAAAAATCAATGTATATATGACCCATCCTGCCCAGTCAACCTTCTGGGGAGAGATGCTTTAGAGAAACTAAAGATTGGTGTAGTGCCAGGGCTAGAAGGCATGTACGCTAAACTAATGTTACATGAAGAGCAAAGTCCTGAGGCCCGTCAGCTTAATGTGTGTAAGGGACAGGGAGAACCCTACTATTATTGGACACTAGACCGGCCTCCATTAGAACCCTTGCAGCGTATAGCAAATCGCTACTTGCCAACCCATTCAAGAAAGCTAGACTTTGCTGAGTACCACAACACCTTAAGGTTCAAACAAAGCCCAGGTCATGACCCCATATATGACCAACATGTGCACAGACTAGGACCACAGAAACTCACACTGCAACACCTCTATGTTACCCAAAGCGGTAACGCAGTGTGCTCTGTAATACAGCCAGGAAAGGTACAAGAGCTAAACAGGATGCCAAAACCACGTGTCAGTAGCGCGCAATGACAACACGGACTGGAAAGACTTAGGCCACATCCTCACTCAGGTGGAAAGGGACAGATATGAGAAAACTGAAGAAACACATGAAGGGTGGCTTCAGGGCCGTAGAACAGGATGTATGAGGTACACATTAGGGTGGGTACGCACAACACAGCCAGCAACCCATATGACTGACTGCGCAGATGCACACATGTATGAAGTTAGTGAGGGTTGATACACACTCTTTTCCTCTAGTTCTCATCCAGAACTAGAGGAACTACCTACTAAGCTGTGATCTACAGGACCAACAGGACGTGGGACTAATTAAAGGAGCAGATCCTGTCGTAGTAAAAACCACCACAACTTACAGGCCAGTAAAGCCACAGTATCCCTCTGGCGGAAGCCAAAGCAGGAATAAAACCAGTAATTGCAGACATGGAAAAGGCAGGCATCTTGATAAAAACAACTGAAGTAACCTGTAACACGCCCATTTTCCCAGTGAAAAAAAGCAAATGGGAAAGTACCGTCTAGTACATGACCTCAGGGCAATAAATGAAGTAACAGCACAAATCCCACCTGTGGTAGCAAATCCACATACAATTCTGAATCAAGTGACCCCCAAGGAACAGTGGTTTTCAGTTATAGATCTGTCTAATGCATTCTTTTCTGTACCACTACACCCTGACTCGCAGCATCTGTTCGGGTTCACTTTTGAGGGTCAAAAGTACACATATACGAGGTTACCTCAGGGCTTCCAGAACAGCCCCACTCTGTGCAGAGGCTCTAAAGAGGTCCATGTCACTGTGCACACTCCCGCCCGGGACAGTTTCTCCTGTATGTAGATGATATACTCATCACAGGGAACACACTAGCAGACTGTAAAGCAAACACAATGATGGTGTTACACCATTTAGCTGAGCAGGGCCATAAAGTCTCACAGCACAAACTACAACTGTGGAGCCAAAAGGTCACATACCTCGGGCACGCACTCACTGGGGAAGGGAAAACACTGTTAGACAGCAGAAAACTAGCAGTACAAAACGCTCCAAAACCACTCACGAAACAACAGATGATGAGCTTCCTAGGTCTCTGCAATTTTTGTAGAAGCTGGATACCTGACTATGCTTTGTTAGCTCAGCCTTTGCAGAACCTAATTTATGGTAAAAAATCTGACACTGAAAGATAAAATAGAATGGACACCAGAAGCAGAAGAAGCGTTCAGTAATCTAAAACTTGCACTCCAAACTCATATAGTCTTAGCATTGCCAGACTATGATAAACCTTTCTGTTTGCATGTAGACGGAGGTGCAGGCTACATGAAGGCTGTTTTAACGCAGGCCTTCGGGGAAAAGCAACGTCCACTTGCGTTTTATTCATGCAAATTAGACTCAGTTGCATCAGGTTTGCCCATGTGCGTGCAGGCCTGTGCAGCTGCAGCAGAGGCAGTTAAGAAGTCTGCTGATATCATTCTCGGACACACATTAATTATCACCCATACTGTAACCTCCATCTTGTTGCAAGCAAATTTGTCTTATCTCACACATGCCAGACAACTTTCTTATGTAGGCATTCTGCTTTCACAGTCACACATCAGGATTGAGAAGTGTGGACGATTAAACCCCAGCACACTTCTCCCAACTTCGCAAGATGGTGACGCACACTGCTGTATAGAGACGCTAGATGAGGAAACAAAACTGCGCGCTGACCTTCACAGCACCCCACAGGCTGGTTTCATTAATGTCTTTGTAGACGGTTCAGCGTCCAAAAATAGCCTTGAGCGGAACTGTGTGGGTTATGCGTTAACCACAGTAGACACAGTTTTAGAAGCAAAAGCACTAACTTCCTCACACTCTGCACAGAGTGCAGAACTCACGGCAAATCATACGTGCCTGTCAACTGCATGGAGACCGAGACATAAACATATACACTGACAGCCAGTATGTCTTTGCTGCTGTGCATCATTTTGCAAAAATCTGGCAGAATAGGGGGATGGTTACCTCTACTGGCAACCCAGTGCAACATGGAAATCTTTTAAAGGCACTGTTGGAAGTGATAATATTGCCGAAACAGTTAGCATTATGTAAATGTGCTGCACACCAGAAAGACAACTCAGAGGTCACTAAAGGCAATAACTTTGCAGATCAAGCAGCAAAAGCAGCAGCACAGCAGCACAACAAACTATAGACACATTAATGTCTGACTCCTCAATGCAAATACCACTTGATGTGCTTATAAACGAACAGAAAGCCGCACCAACTAGAGAACAAAAGAAGTGGTTAAAATGTGGAGCACGGCTAGAAAATGATTTGATGACTTGTAATGGCAAACCAATACTACCAAAATCCCTACACAAAACAGCAGCATTAGTGGCACACGGTTCTACTCATGTGTCGACAGGAGGAATGGTAGCTATACTCTCTAAACACTTCTACACCCAAGATTTCGAAACCTCAGCCAAAGTATTTGTCAGAACATGCATGATCTGCCAAAAACATAATGCACAGGGAAACCTCAGACAGAGAAGAGGTAATTTTCCCACACCACCTCATCCTTTTCATACAATCCACATGGATATTATTGAGCTAAATGAATGCCAAGGCTCAAAATACGCTCTAGTGATCATAGACGTATTCTCAAAATGGCCAGAAATCTATCCAGTAAAAAAAGCAGACGCCATCTCAGTAGCAAAATGTTTATGCAACCATTTTATTCCAACATATAGCATCCCCACTCTGATAAGATCAGACAATGGGACACATTTTGTTAATGAAGTAATCAGTAAGGTCTCTGAAGCACTAGGATTCAGCATCAAACACCACTGTGCTTACCACCCCAAAGTGCGGACTCGTGGAAAGAACTAACGGCACAATAAAACAGAGACTGAGAAAATGCATGGAAGAAACAGGGAGACCATGGCCTGAGTGTATAGGCCTAGTAAAATGTGGATGAGACTGACACAAAGTTCTCAGAAACTCACACCTTTTGAAATCATTCACGGTAGACCATTTCCACTACCAATTACAAGTGAGCCTATAGATAAGTCAATAAGAGAAACTACACTAGCCGAATGGATGACTAAATTACTTGAAAATAAAGAGATTGTTCTAAACAACCAACTGCCAAGTGACATCTCTCCAGTGTCTTGCAGGTTGAAACCAGGTGATTGGATCCTGATCAAAGTACTCCAAAGGAAAAATTGGAGTTCACCAAGGTGGGAAGGTCCTTATCAAGTGCTACTCACCCCACCTACTGCCTGCAAAATAGCAGAAAGACCATCTTGGATCCATCAAAGCCACTGCAAAAAAGTGAGTGACAACCTAAACATTTAGACGCCGACACCCCTAACTCCTGGTGATCTATTGGTCGAGGGAGGGCTGATCGGGTACACCCCGCCTTCTTCTTCTTGCCAGTAGTCTACTCATCAGAGGTCACAGGTGTGTCTGGTCATCATGATGACACTCGTCCTCCTAGTGGCTAATATTGAACTCCTGGTGAGTTTATTAACACTCACCCGAGAGAAAAAGAATGAACAACACCACCTGCAGACAAGATGGACACATGACAACTCACATCTTCATGACATGACACAAGACCACATTCACCCATGGATGAACAACGCATGGTATCGATATATACATGACAGCACACCCAGAAAAAGACTGCTATGTTTGCTCCTATATGCCTAGCGACACAATCACGCCACCTTGTACCGAAGGGAATGGACATAATTCAAGCAAAGTGTGCCATAGCTACGCCAGCCTTGGGTATCAATTCCAGGGAATCGTGGTCAACCATGAGGAACCTCTCCAGATAGGACTACGAAATGGCACATGTGACGAATGGTTCTGGGTTGACCTGAAAGTGAAGCACAGAAGTAAGGCTAAATCATTCCCAGTCTTTCTTGAAAACAATGGGAATTTGAGCCACAGCCTATGCTACCGCCAAGAGAACGGATCCATGCCAATGGGAAACACCACCAACTGCAAAGCAGTAAAGACACACGCTCCTGGAGGGCCCGTGAAGAGCAACAACATCTCAAATGGCACCTTCTGGGTGCAAGGGATGGCCTGGATCTGTGGCCAACAGGCCCATTTTATCCTTCCTGGGAATTGGACAGGTCAGTGCACTCCCATTTTCATATCTGACCACACTTTCAAGATAACCATGGATGCCACGTCAACTTCAACGTCAACAACAAGGAAAAGACGAAGCACCCCGGACCTCAAGCAGCATGATTCTGTGTGGGGTTCCGATGTCCCAGAGGAATTCAAACTTTGGACTGACAGACAGAAAGTTACTCACGCACTCTTCCCATGGGAAGAGTGTGTGGGGGTAGGAAAACACGCTTTAAGGATAGAGACTCTGAACTACCGCTTTGGACTTTTTCTGAATGCTTCATGTAAATTCGACGACGAACAGGATCAGGAAATTGACGCCCTGCGCATTGCAGTCATGCAACACAGGTTAGCATTGGACATGATTCTCGCCGAGAAAGGAGGACTATGTGTCCTCTTTAACAACACATGTTGCACATACATTCCAGATAATGTGCACTCGCCGAACATGACTGATGCTCTGAAAACACTCAGACAACTTCGGGATGCACAACAACGAGACTATGCCACAAACACAGAAGACTGGCTTACGTGGCTTTTAAGCAGCTCTTGGAAGTCCCTGCTGATTAAAGGCCTTGTTTTTGTTGGTGTTCTTCTGCTGTTGTTGTCTTTTCACTTCATGTGTCATACCTTGTTTGAAGAACATGGTATCAAAAATGGTAACTGCTTCAATTCATGCTTACATCACCCTATCACAGAATGATGAAGATGATAATGCGATAGACACTTGGATATAACATACTCACAAAACCCACTATTTTATGATGTCTTGGCTAAAAATATCTACAACTGGCCATAGACTGATGCACTGTTAGTGGTTGCTATGTACATATATAGAAGGAAAGATCAAACAACAGGTGAGAATGTCAAAGGGTTTCAGGATTTTGGGATTTTTATTCTGTTATGCTTAAGAGTACGTTTCATTATCTAAATGTGTTTGCTCTTTCAGTATTCAGCTTAAATGGGGAAGTCACACTCTGTGCAGACTCCTAAATGGGGAAGTTACACTCTGTGCTCCACAGGAAGCCTGCACGCAGCACAGCTCTATTTTATCTCTTCCTGTATGTGCTCTATGAATAAAGACTGTTTTTTTACTGCAGGGTGTGAGTCTCCCTGAGTCTCACCCGTGTACACGATAAACCTGTCTGAGCGTTTTTATTCTGACCTGAGTTGCAATGCAGGAAAACTCTTGACACGTTGTGACTCCGGAATGTTGGGGGAACGTTGGTGGAACATTGGTGGAACATTTGGGAAACGTTCTGACTCCGGAACATTGGGGAACGTGGGGGAAATGTTGTGACTCCGGAACGTTGGGGGAACGTTGGTGGAACATTGGTGGAACGTTGGTGGAACATTGTGACTCCGGAATGTTGGGGGAAAGTTGGTGGAACAATGGGGAACGTGGGGGGAATGTTGTGACTCCTGAACGTTGGGGGAACGTTGGTGGAACATTTGTGGTATGTTGTGACTGCAGAACTTTGGTGGAACGTTGGTGGAACGTTGGGAGAATGTTGGTGGAACGCCGGTTGAATGTTGTGACTCCGGAATGTTGGTGGAACGTTGGTGGAACGTTGGTGGAACGTTGTTGGAAAATTGTGACTCCGGAATGTTGGGGGAACGTTGGGTGAACGTTGGGTGAACGTTGGGACTCCGGAACATTGGGGGAACATTGGGGGAATGTTGGTGGAACGTTGGTGGAACGTTGGTGGAACATTGTGACTCCGGAATGTTGGGGGAACGTTAGTGGAACATTGGGGAACGTGGGGGGAATGTTGTGACTCTGGAACGTTGGGGGAACGTTGGTGGAACATTTGTGGTATGTTGTGACTGCAGAACTTTGGTGGAACGTTGGTGGAACTTTGGGAGAATGTTGGTGGAACACCGGTGGAATGTTGTAACCCCGGAATGTTGAGGGCACTTTGTTGGAAAGTTGGGGGGACGTTGGTGGAATGTTGTGACTGCAGAATGTAGGGGGAACGTTGGTGGAACGTTGGTGGAACATTGTGACTCCGGAATGTTGGGGGAACGTTGGTGGAACGTTGGTGGAATATTGTGACTCCGGAATGTTCGGTGAACGTTGGGTGAACGTTGGGACTCCGGAACGTTGGCGAACGTTGGGGGAACATTGGGGAAATGTTGGGGGAACGTTGGTGGAACGTTGGTGGAACGTTGGTGGAACGTTGGGACTCCGGAACGTTAGGGAATGTTGGGGGAACGTTGGTGGAACGTTGGTGGAACATTGTGACTCCAGAATTTTGGTGGAATGTTGGTGGAATGTTGTGACTCCCGAATGTTGGTGGAACGTTGGGTGAACGTCGGTGAAACGTTGGGACTCCGGAACGTTGGGGAACGTTGGGGGAACATTCTCGGAATGTTGGGGGAAGTTTGTTGGAACGTTGGTGGAACGTTGGAGAGACGTTGGTGGAATGTTGTGACTCCAGAATGTTGGGGGAATGTTGGTAGAACACTGGTGGAACGTTGGTGGAACGTTAGGGGAGCGTTGGTGGAACGTTGGTGAAACACTGTGACTCCGGAATGTTGGGGAACGTTGGTGGAAAGTTGTGACTCCGGAATATTGGGGAACGTTGAGGGGAGTGTTTTGACCCCGGAATGTTGAGGGCACTTTGTTGGAACGTTGGGGGGACGTTGGTGGAACCTTGGTGGAACGTTGGGACTCCGGAACGTTGGGGAACGTTGGCGGAACATTGGGGCAATGTTGGTCGAACGTTGGTGGAACGTTGGTGGAACATTGTGACTGCGGAATGTTGGGGGAACGTTGGTGGAGCGTTGGTGGAACGTTGGGACTCCGGAACGTTGGGGAACGTTGGGGGAACTTTGGGGGAATGTTGGGGGAACGTTTTTGGAACGTTGGTGGAACATTGTGACTCCGGAATGTTGGTGGAACGTTGGTGGAACGTTGGTGGAACGTTGGTGGAATGTTGTGACCCCGGAACTTTGGGGAACGTTGGTGGAACGTTGGTGGAACGTTGGTGGAACGTTGAGACTCCGGAACGTTAGGGAACGTTGAGGGAACATTGGGGGTATATTTGGGGGAACGTTGGTGGAACGTTGATGGAACTTTGGGACTCCGGAACAATGGGGGAACGTTGGGGGAACATTCCGGGAATGTTGGGGGAATGTTGGTGGAACGTTGGTGGAACATTATGACTCCGGAATGTTGGGGGAACGTTGGTGGAATGTTGGTGGAACACTGTGACTCCGCAATGTTGGGGGAACGTTGGTGGAACGTTGTGACTCCGGAATGTTGGGGAACGTTGGGGGAACGTTGGTGGAACGTTGTGACTTTGGAACGTTGGGGGAACGTTGGTGGAACGTTGGTGGAACGTTGGTGGAAGGTTGGTGGAACACTGTGACTTTGGAATGTTGGGGGAACGTTGGTGGAACGTTGGTGGAATGTTGGTGGAACACTGTGACTCCGGAATGTTGGGGAACGTTGGTGGAACGTTGGTGGAACGTTGTGACTCCGGAATGTTGGGGGAACATTGGGGGAACGTTGGTGGAACGTTGGTGGAACATTGGTGGAACGTTGGTGGAACACTGTGACTCCGGAATGTTGGGGGAACGTTGGTGGAACGTTGGTGGAACATTGTGACTCCGGAATGTTGGGGAAACATTGGGGGAACGTTGGTGGAACGTTGGTGGAATATTGGTGGAACGTTGGGACTCCGGAACGTTGGGGAACATTGGGGGAACTTTGGGGGAATGTTGGGGAACGTTTTTGGAACGTTGGTGGAACATTGTGACTCCGGAATGTTGGTGGAACGTTGGTGGAACGTTGGTGGAACGTTGGTGGAACGTTGTGACTCCGGAATGTTGGGGAACGTTGGTGGAACGTTGGTGGAACGTTGGTGGAACGTTGGTGGAACGTTGAGACTCCGGAACGTTAGGGAACGTTGAGGAACATTGGGGGTATATTTGGGGGAACGTTTGGGGAACGTTGGTGGAACGTTGGGATTCCGGAACTTTGGGTGAACGTTGGGGGAACATTCCGGGAATGTTGGGGGAACGTTGGTGGAACGTTGGTGGAACATTATGACTCCGGAATGTTGGGGGAACATTGGGGGAACGTTGGTGGAACGTTGGTGGAACGTTGGTGGAATGTTGGTGGAACACTGTGACTCCGCAATGTTGGGGAACGTTGGTGGAACGTTGTGACTCGGAATGTTGGGGAACGTTGGGGGAACGTTGGTGGAACATTGTGACTCCGGAATGTTGGGGAACGTTGGTGGAACGTTGGTGGAACGTTGTGACTCCGGAATGTTGGGGGAACGTTGGTGGAACGTTGGTGGAACGTTGGTGGAACATTGTGACTCCGGAATGTTGGGGGAACGTTGGTGGAACATTGGTGGAACGTTGGTGGAACATTGTGACTCCGGAATGTTGGGGAACGTTGGTGGAACGTTGGTGGAACATTGTGACTCCGGAATGTTGGGGAAACATTGGGGAAAGTTGTGGGACCGTTGGTGGAACGTTGGTGGAATGTTGGTGGAACACTGTGACTCCGCAATGTTGGGGGAACGTTGGTGGAACGTTGTGACTCCGGAATGTTGGGGAACGTTGGTGGAACATTGGTGGAACGTTGTGACTCCGGAATGTTGGGGAACGTTGGTGGAACGTTGGTGGAACGTTGTGACTCCGGAACGTTGGGGAACGTTGGGGAACGTTGGGGAACGTTGGTGGAACGTTGGTGGAACATTGTGACTCCGGAAAATTGGGGAACGTTGGTGGAACGTTGTGACTCGAACATTGGGGAACGTTGGTGGAACGTTGGTGGAACGTTGGTGGAATGTTGGTGGAACACTGTGACTCCGGAATGTTGGGGGAACGTTGGTGGAACGTTGTGACTCCGGAATGTTGGGGAACGTTGGGGAACGTTGGTGGAACGTTGTGACTCCGGAATGTTGGGGGAACGTTGGTGGAACGTTGGTGGAACGTTGTGACTCCGGAATGTTGGTGGAACGTTGGTGGAACGTTGTGACTCCGGAACGTTGGTGGAACGTTGGTGGAACGTTGGTGGAACGTTGGTGGAACGTTGGTGGAACACTGTGACTCCGCAATGTTGGGGAACATTGGTGGAACGTTGTGACCGGAATGTTGGGGAACGTTGGGGAACGTTGGTGGAACGTTGTGACTGCGGAATGTTGGGGAACGTTGGTGGAACGTTGGTGGAACGTTGTGACTGCGGAAAATTGGGGAACGTTGGTGGAACGTTGTGACTCCGGAACATTGGGGAACGTTGGTGGAACGTTGGTGGAACGTTGGTGGAATGTTGGTGGAACACTGTGACTCCGCAATGTTGGGGAACGTTGGTGGGCGTTGTGACCGGAATGTTGGGGAACGTTGGGGAACGTTGGTGGAACGTTGTGACTGCGGAATGTTGGGGAACGTTGGTGGAACGTTGGTGGAACGTTGTGACTGCGGAATGTTGGGGGAACGTTGGTGGAACGTTGTGACTCCGGAACATTGGTGGAACGTTGGTGGAACGTTGGTGGAACGTTGGTGGAATGTTGGTGGAACACTGTGACTCCGCAATGTTGGGGGAACGTTGGTGGAACGTTGTGACTCCGGAATGTTGGGGGAACGTTGGGGGAACGTTGGTGGAACGTTGTGACTGCGGAATGTTGGGGGAACGTTGGTGGAACGTTGGTGGAACGTTGTGACTGCGGAATGTTGGGGGAACGTTGGTGGAACGTTGGTGGAATGTTGGTGGAACACTGTGACTGCGGAATGTTGGGGGAACGTTGGTGGAACATTGGTGGAACGTTGGTGGAACACTGTGACCGAATGTTGAAACGTTGGTGGAACGTTGGTGGAACATTGTGACTCGGAATGTTGGGGAAACATTGGGGGAAAGTTGTGGGACCGTTGGTGGAACGTTGGTGGAATGTTGGTGGAACACTGTGACTCCGCAATGTTGGGGGAACGTTGGTGGAACGTTGTGACTCGGAATGTTGGGGAACGTTGGGGAACGTTGGTGGAACGTTGTGACTGCGGAATGTTGGGGAACGTTGGTGGAACGTTGGTGGAACGTTGTGACTGCGGAATGTTGGGGGAACGTTGGTGGAACGTTGGTGGAATGTTGGTGGAACACTGTGACTGCGGAATGTTGGGGGAACGTTGGTGGAACATTGGTGGAACGTTGGTGGAACACTGTGACTCCGGAATGTTGGGGGAACGTTGGTGGAACGTTGGTGGAACATTGTGACTCCGGAATGTTGGGGAAACATTGGGGGAAAGTTGTGGGACCGTTGGTGGAACGTTGGTGGAACATTGTGACTCCGGAATGTTGGGGAACGTTGGTGAAACTTTGGGAGAGCTTTGGTGGAACGTTGTTGGAACACTGTGACTCCGGAATTTTGGGGAACGTTGGGGAAACGTTGTGACTCCGGAACTTTGGGGGAATGTTGGTGGAACGTTGGAAGAACGTTGTCACTCCGGAACATTGGGGGACGTCGGGGGGAATGTTGTGACCCCGGAATGTTGAGGGCACATTGTTGGAACGTTGGGGGGACGTTGGTGGAATGTTGTGAATCCGGAATGTTGGGGGAACGTTGGTGGAACGTTGGTGGAACGTTGTGACTCCGAATGTTGGGGAACGTTGGCGAACGTTGTTGGAACATTGGGGGAATGTTGGGGGAACGTTGGTGGAACATTGGTGGAACATTGTGACTCCGGAACGTTGGTTGAACATTGTGACTCCGGAATGTTGGGGGAACATTGGGTGAACGTTGGTGAAACGTTGGGACTCCGGAACGTTGTGGAACGTTGGGGGAACATTGGGATAATGTTGGGGGAACGTTTGTGGAACGTTGGTGGAACGTTGTGACTCCGGAACGTTGGTGGAACGTTGTGACTCCGGAACGTTGGTGGAACGTTGGGGAGCGTTGGTGGAACGTTGGTGGAACACTGTGACTCCGGAATGTTGGGGGAACGTTGGTGGAACGTTGGTGGAACGTTGGGACTCCGGAATGTTGGGGAACGTGGGGGACCGTTGGTGGAACGTTGGTGGAATGTTGGTGGAACGTTGGTGGAACACTGTGACTCCGGAATGTTGGGGGAACGTTGGTGGAACGTTGGTGGAATATTGTGACTCCGGAATGTTGGGGAACGTTGGTGAAACTTTGGGGGAGCATTGGTGGAGCGTTGTTGGAACACTGTGACTCCAGAATGTTGGGGAATGTTGGTAGAACACTGGTGGAACGTTGGTGGAACGTTGGTGGAACATTGTGACTCCGGAATGTTGGGGAACGTTGGTGAAACTTTGGGGGAGCTTTGGTGGAACGTTGTTGGAACACTGTGACTCCGGAATGTTGGGGAACGTTGGTGAAACGTTGTGACTCCGGAACATTGGGGGACGTCGGGGGGAATGTTGTGACCCCCGGAAGGTTGAGGGCACTTTGTTGGAACGTTGGGGGGATGTTGGTGGAATGTTGTGACTCCGGAATGTTGGGGGAACGTTGGTGGAACGTTGGTGGAACGTTGGTGGAACGTTGTGACTCCGGAATGTTGGGGGAACGTTGGTGGAACGTTTGTGGTACGTTGGTGGAACGTTGGGGAACGTTTTTGTAACGTTGGGGGAATGTTGGGGGAACGTTGGTAGAACGTTGGTGGAACATTGTGACTCCGGAACGTTGATGGAACGTTCGTGGAACGTTGTGACTCCGGAACGTTGGGGGATCTTTGGGTGAACGTTGGTGGAACGTTGGGACTCCGGAACGTTGGTGGAACGTTGGGGGAGCGTTGGTGGAACGTTGGTGGAACATTGTGACTCCGGAATGTTGGGGAACGTTGGTGAAACTTTGGGGGAGCATTGGTGGAACGTTGTTGGAACACTGTGAGTCCAGAATGTTGTGGGAATGTTGGTAGAACACTGGTGGAACGTTGGATGAACGTTGGTGGAACATTGGTGGAATGTTGTGACTTTGGAATGCTGGGGGAACGTTGGAGGATCGTTTTGACTCCGGGACTTGGGGGGAACATTGGGGGAATGTTTTCGGAACGTTGGTGGAACATTGGTGGACGCTATGACTCCGGAAAGTTGGGGAACGTTGGTGGAACGTTGGTGTAACATTGTGACTCCGGAACGTTCGGGGAACGTTGGGGGAACGTTGGGGGAACGTTGGTGGAACGTTGGTGGAACATTGTGACTCCGGAAAATTGGGGGAACGTTGGTGGAACGTTGTGACTCCGGAACATTGGGGGAACGTTGGTGGAACGTTGGTGGAACATTGTGACTCCGGAATGTTGGGGGAACGTTGGTGGAACATTGGGTGAACGTTGATGGAACGTTCGGACTCCAGAACGTTGGGGAAACGTTGGTGGAACGTTGGTGGAACGTTGGTGGAACGTTGGTGGAACATTGTGACTCCGGAATGTTGAGGGAACGTTGGTGGAACATTGTGAATCCGGAATGTTAGGGGAACATTGGTGGAACGTTGGTGGAACGTTGTGACTGCAGAATGTTGGGGGAACGGTGGTGGAACGTTGGTGGAACGTTGGTGGAATGTTGGTAGAACGTTGGTGGAACGTTGTGACTCCGGAACATTGGTGGAACGTTGGTGGAACGTAGGTGGAACGTTGTGACTCCGGAATGTTGGCGGAACGTTGGTGGAACATTGGGTGAACGTTGATGGAACGTTGGGACTCCGGAACGTTGGGGAACATTGGGGGAACTATTGGGGAACGTTGGTGGAACGTTGGTGGAACGTTGGTGGAACGTTGGTGGAACATTGTGACTGCGGAACATTGGGGCAATGTTGGGGGAACGTTGGTGGAACTTTGTGACTCCGGAATGTTGGGGGAACGTGCGGGGACCGTTGTTGGAACGTTGGTGGAACGTTGGTGGAACGTTGTGACTCCGGAACGTTGGTGGAACGTTGGTGGAACGTTGTGACTCCGGAACGTTGGGGAACGTTGGTGGAATGTTGGTGTAACATTGTGAGTCCGGAACGTTCGGGGAACGTTGGTGGAACGTTGTGACTCCGGAACGTTGGTGGAACGTTGGTGGAACGATGGGGCAATGTTGGGGGAACGTTGGTGGAACGTTCGTGGAACGTTGTGACTCCGGAACATTGGGGAACGTTGGTGGAATGTTGGTGTAACATTGTGAGTCCGGAACGTTCGGGGAACGTTGGTGGAACGTTGGTGGAACGTTGGTGGAACATTGTGACTGCGGAATGTTGGGGGAACACTGGTGGAATGTTGGGGGAACGTTGGTGGAACGTTGGGGAACGTTGGGGAACGTTGGTGGAACATTGGTGGAACGTTGGTGGAACGTTGTGACTCCGGAACGTTGGGGGAACGTTGTTGGAACAGTGTGACTCCGGAATGTTGGGGAACGTTGGGGAAACGTGACTCCGGAACTTTGGGGGAATGTTGGTGGAACGTTGGTGGAACACTGACACTCCGGAATGTTGGGGGAACATTGGTGGAACGTTGGTGGAACGTCGTGACTCCGGAATGTTGGGGAACGTTGGTGGAACGTTGGTGGAAAGTTGGTGGAACGTTGAGACTCCGGAATGTTGGGGAACGTTGGTGGAACGTTGGTGGAACGTTGGTGGAACGTTGGGACTCCGTAACGTTGGGGAACATTGGCGGAACTTTGGGGCAATGTTGGGGGAACGTTGGTGGAACTTTGTGACTCCGGAATGTTGGGGGAACGTGGGGGGAACGTGGGGGGACCGTTGTTGGAACGTTGGTGGGACGTTGGTGGAACGTTGTGACTCCGGAATGTTGGTGGAACGTTGGTGGAACGTTGTGACTGCGGAACGTTGGGGAACGTTGGCGGAACATTGGGGGAATGTTGGGGGAACGTTGGTGGAACGTGGGTGGAACGTTGGTGGAATGTTGTGACTCCGGAACGTTGGGGAACGTTGGTGGAATGTTGGTGGAATGTTGGTGTAAAATTGTGACTCCGGAACGTTCGGGGAACGTTGGGG
Organism: Oreochromis aureus; assembly: GCF_013358895.1. Taxonomy (NCBI): domain Eukaryota; kingdom Metazoa; phylum Chordata; class Actinopteri; order Cichliformes; family Cichlidae; genus Oreochromis; species Oreochromis aureus. Next base: position 155,703 of record NW_024108926.1, read on the forward strand.
GAACGTTGGTGGATCGTTGGTGGAACATTGTGACTGCGGAATGTTGGGGGAACATTGGTGGAATGTTGGTGGAACATTGGTGGAACGTTGGGGGAATGTTAGTGGAACGTTGGTGGAACGTTGGTGGAACGTTGTGACTCCGGAACGTTGGGGGAACGTTGTTGGAACAGTGTGACTCCGGAATGTTGGGGAACGTTGAGGAAACGTTGTGACTCCGGAACTTTGGGGGAATGTTGGTGGAACGTTGGTGGAACACTGTCACTCCGGAATGTTGGGGGAACGTTGGGTGAACGTCGGTGGAACGTTGGGGAACGTTGGGGGAACATTCGGGGAACGTTGGTGGAACGTTGGTGGAACGTTGTGACTCCGGAATGTTGGGGGAACGTTGGTGGAACGTTGGTGGAACGTTGGTGGAACGTTGGGACTCCGGAACGTTGGGGAACGTTGGCAGAACATTGGGGCAATGTTGGGGGATCGTTGGTGGAACTTTGTGACTCCGGAATGTTGGGGGAACGTGGGGGGACCGTTGTTTGGAACGTTGGTGGAACGTTGGTGGAACGTTGGGGAAATGTTGGGGGAACGTTGGTGGAACGTTGGTGGAACGTTCGTGGAACGTTGTGACTCCGGAACGTTGGGGAACGCTGGTGGAATGTTGGTGTAACATTGTGACACCGGAACGTTGGGGGAACGTTGGTGGAACATTGGTGGAACGTTGGTGGAACATTGTGACTGCGGAATGTTGGGGGAACGTTGGTGGAATGTTGGTGGAACGTTGGGACTCCGGAACGTTGGGGAACATTGGGGGAATGTTGGTGGAACGTTGGTGGAACGTTGGTATAACGTTGTGACTCCGGAACGTTGGGGGAACGTTGTTGGAACAGTGTGACTCCGGAATGTTGGGGAACATTGGGGAAACGTTGTGACTCCGGAACTTTGGGGGAATGTTGGTTGAACGTTGGAGGAACGTTGTGACTCCGGAACATTGGGGGACATTGGGGGGGAATGTTGTGACCCCGGAATGTTGAGGGCACTTTGTTGGAATGTTGGAGGGACGTTGGTGGAATGTTGTGACTCCGGAATGTTGGGGGAACGTTGGTGGAACGTTGGGGAACGTTGTTGGAACATTGGGGGAATGTGGGTGGAACGTTGGTGGAACGTTGGTGGAACATTGTGTCTCCGGAACGTTGGTGGAACGTTGGGACTCCGGAACGTTGGGGGAACATTGGGGGAATGTTGGTGGAACGTTTGTGGAACGTTGGTGGAAAGTTGGTGGAACGTTGTGACTCCGGAATGTTGGGGGCACGTTGGTGGAACGTTGGTGGAACGTTGGTGGAACGTTGGTGGAACACTGTGACTCCGGAATGTTGGGGTACGTTGGAGAAACGTTGTGACTCCGGAATATTGGGGAACGTTGGGGGGAATGTTGTGACTCCGGAGTGTTGGGGGAACGTTGGTGGAACGTTGGTGGAACGTTGGTGGAACACTGTGACTCCGGAACGTTGGTGGAACGTTGGTGGAACGTTGGTGGAACGTTGGGACTCCTGTTCATCTGGACGTAGCGTTTTGTGGGAGAAACGTTTCGTCACTCATCCAAGTGACTTCTTCAGTCTCAGCTGATTGCAGATTTCCCCAAACCCTATAAACAGTACATTTGCATAATGACTGAAACCAGCCCACTGAAGGAACAATGGGCTGTGAGGTCAGTTCCTCACAGCCCATTGTGGGAGAAACGCTACGTCCAGATGAACAGATTCAACTTTTGGATATTCTTAAACTTAGTTACAGCACTTTCAGAAAGACATCTACTGTGATAAAGTCTACTCTCCACTGCTGTGTAATCAATTATTGTAAATGTAAATGTTATCAGGAAATGATCAGACAGCAGAGGGTTTTCAGGAAACACTGTTAAATGTTCAGTTTCTATGCCATATGTTAAAACAAGATCTAGAGTGTGATTAAAGTGGTGGGTGGGTTCTTTTACATTTTGAGAGAAGCCAATTGAGTCTAATAACAGATTAAATGCGATGTTGAGGCTGTCATTTTAGCATCTACATGGATGTTAAAATCACCCACAATAATTATTTTATCTGAGCTGAGCACTAAATCAGATAAAAGTCTGAGAAATCAGAGAGAAACTCTGTGTAAGGCCCAGGTGGACGATAGATGATAACAAGTAAGACTGGTTTCTGAGTTTTACAGCTGGGGTGGACGAGGCTAAGCATCAGGCTTTCAAATGAATTAAAAGTCTGTCAGGGTCTTTCGTTAATTAATAGGCTGGTGTGAAAAATTGCTGCCACACCGCCCCCTCGGCCTGTGCTAACCCGAGGTTTCTGGTAGTTAGAATGACTCGGGGTGTTGATTCATTTAAACTAACATAATCACCCGGCTGCAACCAGGTTTCTGTAAGGCAGAGTAAATCGATTTGTTGATCAATTATTAAGTCATGTACTAACAGAGACTTGGAGGAGAGAGACCTAATATTTAATAATCCACATTTCACTGTTTTACTCTTTGGTTCAGATGTGGATACTGTATTGTTCTTTCTTTGTGATTTTTATGTTTAAGTTGTTTATTGCTGGTTTTAGTTTGTTTTTGTCTGTTTGGGAGCTGACACAGTCTCAATGGAGATGGGTTTTTGGGGGTAGCAGGAGGAGAGAAGGTGCAGAGAGGCGTGTAAGACTGCAACTCTGCTTCCTGGTCCCAACTCTGGATAGTCATATTTTTGGGGGTTTAATAAATTTGTCCATATTTCTAGAAATGAGAGCTGCTCCATCCAAAGTGGGATGGATGCCGTCTCTCCTAACCAGAGATGGGCAGTAACGCGTTACTTGTAACGCGTTACTGTAATCTGATTACTTTTTTCAAGTAACGAGTAAAGTAAGGGATTACTATTGCAAAAACGGTAATTAGATTACCGTTACTTTCCCGTAGGAACGCTGCATTACTGCGTTACTAAAACCGTGAGTTTTTTGCAAGAATGTCTCATGACAATGACGTAAGCGAGTGCGACGGCTGTGGTAGCACGTCTGTAAATCAACAATAGAAAACATGGAGCGAGGGATAGAGTACGATCATGCAGCATTTAATACTTGGAAATACCGACATTACTTTGAATTTGACTCTTTAAAAAGCGACAAAAACATAAAGCGCACGTTGTACACTCTGCATCGGAAGAAAACTTCTTTCTCGCCGAAAAATTCCACTTCCAACCTGAGGAAGCACCTAGCACACTGCCACAAGAATGTTAAATTGACAGAAAACCCCAGGATCCCCCACTGACATGACCGCTGTGGCTACCACATCTACTTCCACCAGGCAAACCTCAGATGGACCCACTCCTGCTAAACAGGTTAAACTAGACGTAAGAGCGACAGGACTTAGTTCGTTTCCACCACTGCTGACATCTGGACGGTAAATAATAAAAGTTTTATGGGTGTAACAGTTCACTGGATTAATTCCACATTACAACGCAACAAGGCCGCCCTAGCATGCAAGAGAATTAGAGGCAGCCATACCTATGATGTAATTGGAGCAGAGATTGAAGAAATCCATTCATCATATTGACTACAAGGCAAAGTTATTGCCACTGTAACGGATAATGCATCCAATTTTGCCAAAGCATTCAGAGTATGTCAGCCCTGTCATTTGGAGTCTGAATCTGAAAATGAAGAAGGTGATGACGAAGAACCGACCTTTACTGATGTCATAGAAGCTCTTTCAACCGCATCTGGTGATGCACAGTTTAGCCTCCCTCCACACTACAGATGTGCATCGCACACAATTAACTTGATTTCAACAAGCGATGTTGACAAACATCTAAATTCCTGTGGAGACACCAAGGCTGTATATAGGAGTAGCATTGCAAAATGTTCTGCTCTTTGGACTAAAGCAAGTCGATCAACATCAGCCTCTGAACAGGTGGAAGAAGTCAGCCGGAGGAAACTAATAGTACCGACATCCACAAGGTGGAATTCCCTGTATGAGGCCATTTCTAGAATCATCACAATTCCCTTGAATGAACTTAATCCCCTGTGTGTAAAACTGGGAATCAAGTGCCTTAATGAAAGGGAGTACCAGTTCTTGAAAGAGTACTGTACTGTGATGAAGCCCCTGACAGTGGCTCTGGACAGCTTACAAGGGGATGAGTGCACCTATGGGGCTTTAATTCAATTCAATTCAATTCAATTTTATTTATATAGCGCCAAATCACAACAAAAGTCGCCTCAAGGCGCTTTATACTGCCAACACTCACAAGCCTGATGTCAAAGACGCTTGCCCTGAAAGATGACCTCTCTAGAATGACAGCCAGCCTACCAGATGTCATTGTAAAGGTAAGATTATTATTAATTGCTTTGGCTGGATTTGTTAAATTTATTATACCATTCACAGCGGGTGGATGTTATACTTTGTTTTAAGCAGCGTGTACAATTATTAAAATGATAGAATAAAAGACCAAGTATTCACCCCTTGTTAAATATCAGGGATATTGATCATCATTAATCATGAATATCAATCATAATATCAACAAAAGCCTCAACCAAAATGAAATCTCATACAGTATTGATAATAGAAAATATATATGGTTTAGAGCTGTAAAGCCCACAAAATAATGACAATAGGTAATTATATAGTAAAATAATTTTATTCTTAGATGCATCATATTGTATGTTACAGGCCATCAAGACTCGTTTTGATGCTGTTTTGGATAGCCAAGAAGGACTTCTTGCAGCGCCACTTGTCCCAAGTTTAAACTTCGTTGGGTGAGAGATGAGCATAGAGAGAGTATGTGAAGGAGCTCCTGATAACAGAGTGTCGTAAAGCTGCTCCTGCAACTGAGAACACTAACGTGTCCCAAATTCCAGCCAGCCCAGCCGAAATGGACTTTTTTGAATTTCAGAATCAGCCCTCAGAAAGCTTCTCAGCAGAAAAGAAGTAACTGACTTTTAAGGTCAGGCTATGAGCTTGAGATTCTGAATCAGTTCCCAAATCTCAAAAAGATGTACATGAAATACAACAGTCCAACTCCATCCAGTGCACCAGTGGAACGGCTGTTCAGTTTAGGTGGATTGGTGCTTTCCCCAAAAAGGAACAGAATGTCTGATAGAAGGTTTGAGAAGCTTCTGCTGATGCGATATAACCACTGTTTCAGTCCAAAAGAAAACAATAAAACATAGGTCTTTTTCAGGGTTGCCACAAAATGAGACTGGATTAGCAGCCTAAATGTAGCATGCAATAGCATTTTCTGTTTTGGTTATCTCAATATTATGCCTCTCTGCACTTTACCAACTGTTAAAAGATGTTATTGTTAATTTTATTTATTTTATTTATTTATTTTTTGCTGTATTTATATGAAAGAATGTGTGTGTATACACAAAAATAATTTACGTTATGTGCTGGAGTATGCAGAAATACAGTTCAAGCCTTTATTTTCTTAAAATATGGTGTAATGTGCAGAAATATGTTTAAATGTTAAACAAATTTATTAAAGTCAAAGACTGTTGAATTTAATTTTTGTTTGATGCAGTGTTTATAAAGTTAAGATTAAAAGTAATAAACAATTTGTTAAACACTTTTCCATTTGATTCACTTTTATATGATGGATTATGCAGAAAAATAGAATTGGCCCACAAGGTCTATTGCTTTATCACGCATTCAGGTAGTTTATCATGTTTTTGAAAAGTAACTAAGTAACTAAGTAACTAATTACTTTTGAAAATAAGTAATCAGTAAAGTAACGGGATTACTTTTTTGGAGAAGTAATCAGTAATCAGTAACTAATTACTTTTTTCAAGTAACTTGACCAACACTGCTCCTAACAAGACCAGGTTTCCTCCAGAAGGTTTGCCAATTATCTATGAAGCCCACATCGTTTCTGGGACACCACTCAGACAGCCAGCAATTTAAGGAGAACATGCGGCTAAACATGTCACTCCTGGTCTGATTGGGGAGGGGATCAGAGAAAACTACAGAGTCCCACATTGTTTTGGCAAAGTTGCACACCGATTCAATATTGATTTTAGTGACCTCCAATTGGCGTAACCAGGTGTCATTACTGCCGATGTGAATTATGATCTTACTGTATTTACGTTTACCCTTAGCCAGCAGTTTTAAATTTCCTTCAATGTCGCCTGCTCTGGCCCCTGGAAGACAATTGACTATGGTTGCCGGTGTCTCTAGTTTCACGTGTCTGAGAACAGAATCACCAATTACCAGAGTTTGACCTCCGGCGGTGTGTCGCCAGTGGGGAAAAACGGTTAGACACATGAACAGGTTGGTGGTGTACCTGGGGCTTCTGTTTAAGACTATGCTTCCTCCTCACCGTCACCCAGCCGCCCTCTTTCCCCAGCTGCTTGGGGTCTGCTGGGGAACAGCTAGCCGGGCCTGCGCTATCTTTGGCTGCACCAGCTACAGGGGCCTGGCTAGCTACAGGTGAATGAAGGGTGCGAAGCTGAGTCTCCAATTCAGTAATCCTGGCCTCCAGAGCTGCAAATATGCTACATTTGTTACAGGTATCATTACTGCTAAAGGAGGCCAAGGAGTAACTAAACATCTGACACAATGAGCAGGAAAGTGCAGGAGGGACAGGTGAAGTAGCCATGGTGCTAACGAGTCGGCTACGAGCTAAGCTAAGCTAGCAAAACAGTAAAAAGACAGTGAGTGAATACTTTGGCTATAAATTAGGTAGTGAGTACACAGAAAGGGTGCTTCAGATGAAGCATGTGAAGATTATACTACGAAGAAGGAATGTATCTAAAAGTTTTTAATTAAATTGCTAAGAAGAAAAGCTACTCAGTTCATGAGCCCTTTCCTCTACTCCCTCTTCACCCACGACTGCAGACCTGCTGATGGTTCCAGCACCATAATTAAGTTTGCAGATGACACCACGGTGATTGGCCTCATCAGTGACAACGATGAGACCGCCTACAGGGAGGAGGTGGATCGTCTGGCTGAGTGGTGCAACACAAACAACCTGCTGCTTAACACCGAGAAGACTAAGGAGCTCATCGTGGACTACAGGAGGAATGCTGACCCACATCCACCCATCCACATTAAGGGGACGGCTGTGGAGCGTGTGAACAGCTTCAAGTTCCTGGGAGTCCACATCTCCGAGGATCTCATCTGGACGACCAACTGCTCCAAGCTGGTCAAGAAGGCTCACCAGCGCCTCTTCTTCTTGAGGACTCTGAGGAAGAACCACCTGTCCTCAGACATCCTGGTGAACTTCTATCGCTGCACCATCGAGAGCATCCTGACCAACTGTATAACAGTCTGGTACGGGGAACTGCTCTGCCTCGGACCGGAAGGCGTTGCAGAGGGTCGTGAAAACTGCCCAGCGCATCGCCGGAGCACCACTTCCTGCCATAAAGGACATCTACAGGAAGCGGTGTCTGAAAAAGGCTGGGAAAATCATCAAAGACCCCAGTCACCCATCACATTGACTCTTCACCCTCCTGCCCTCTGGGAGGCGCTACAGGAGCCTCCGGACTAAGACCACCAGGTACCGGAACAGCTTCTTCCCCACAGCTGTCAGACTCCTGAACTCTGCCTCCTGACATCTGACCCACGTTAAACTCATGGACTGAACATACACACACCCACAACCACCTACACACACACACACAATGGACAACCGTACCCTCAAACACACAATAATAACATGGACTGAACTACCACTCACACTTTATATAGCCTCTGTAGAAATTATCCACATATCTCACTTATCTTAACTGCACTACTGTATAGTTCTGTGTAAATAATCATTCTGTACATACAATAATTTTTAATCCTACAACTGTTTATAACTTGCATAGTTCACATTTCTGTATAACTGTATATCTCATATTTCTGTATAGTTTTTCATACTTATATCCTGTTCATAGCCTGTACATAGCTTGCACTCACTACAGCCTGTACATACTTATAGTTATAGCATATTCATAACATACTTCATACCGTGTACATTATAACATACCATAATAGACCCATTTCTGTAATATACTTACATATCTATATTATTGCTAATATATATTCTAATATATCTATATCACGGCTAAAGCACTTCTGGATGGATGCAAACTGCATTTCGTTGCCCTGTACCTGTGCATGTGCAATGACAATAAAGTTGAATTCTATTCTATTCTATTCTATAATTATAACATTTACAGCTGTAACCATTAGTACTCCCATCAACTTCAAATGATGTCCATTTCAAAGTAATTGCTGGAAAGGACATTGTCAAACTCGGTGCGAAATTCAGGATAAGAACTGTCAGTGCATGGTGCTTTAATGCTGAAACTTGAGCCCAGTTTCAGCATTAAAGCACATGAGAATTTTGTCACCACAGCACAGATGACAGAAGACCCAGTGCAGAAACGCAGGAGTTTTTCAGCTTTGGTTTCATCAGCATTTTTGACATAATGCTGAAGATGGTTAAAGGTTGTCTGTTCTCTCTGAGATAGCATCAATTGTGTTAATAGCTGATTTACTCTTTTTCCTGTGGCCTTCTATGTCACAAACAGAGACTTTTTCTTTCTTGTCTGACAGTTTAAGCTGCAGACATGCCATGGTTATGGAGAAGAAATCCATTATATACTTTGGCAGTGTTGGGAAGTAACAGAATACATGCACCGACGTTATGTATTTAAAATACAAAATATGAGTAACTTTTCAGTTACAGTTACCGTTTAAAAAGGTGGTATTCAGAATACAGTTACTTTGTTGAAATAAATGGATTACACGGCGGTCTTTCCTGTTTCATATGTTCGGCTATGCCCTCTCTATTTTTGGTAATTCCACGCCGGTGGAAACCCAAACAAAACACGCATTAAGAGGCTCTAATGCCCGTGTCTCAATCTCGCAGGCCTGTGTCACCTCTACTTGCATAAAACTCAATGAGAGTAACGTGAATGTACTATTGCTGTGTGATTTATTACTATTACTGAAGGTTACGCGCCATACCGATACCAACTAGATTTTTAAATCTTAATATGAGTAACAGTAGGGTGGACATGAGGTAAGGCTGCACTTTTTGCAGCGATCTCATATAGAAAACTATTCCGCGCATATATAAAACAGGTGCGCGGCTCCGAACCGTAGTAAAGGGAACTCTGGCTAATACGTCAGGTTCCGTGTCAGGCTCCGTTACTCCCCAACATTGGTCATCCAGGTCATCATACTCTAAGGAACTTGGAAAGAAAAGCGCCTGGACTTCTTTAAGTTTCTTTGAAGATGAGAAGCTTCTTCAGTTCTAAGAGGAATTGGTGGAGAGTCCCAGATTTTAAACCCTATGGGAATGTCCCCTAAAGGGTCAAAGACCCCCTATTGATCCTCTACCTAATCACACAAGCCAAGGTGTGAAAACGGATGTAGGTCACAATCAGCCAAGGTTTCGTGTGAACCCATTGTGAAACCTAACCCCACCCTATCATGTGATTTCCTGAGGTCAGAAGGCCCAGGATGTGAGTGGGCGTTAAGGCGTCTGGGAAGGAATCTCAACACTGGATTATAGATGGCAGAGTGGTGGTGTCATAAGCCACCGCCTCTGTTCAAAGATGGTCGCTCACAGTGGACATAGATGTTTCTTTCACTCCTCTTTCAAACCATCTGTCTTCTGTGTCCAATATGTGAACATTGGCATCCTCAAAAGAGTGAGCTTTGTCCTTTAGATGCAGATGGACTGCGGAGTCCAGCCCGTGGAGGTGGCTCTTCTATGTTGTGCCATGCGCTTGTGAAGTGGCTGTTTGGTCTCTCCAATGTAGAGGTCTGGGCATTCCTCGCTGCACTGTACAGCATACACCACGTTGTTAAGTCTGTGTTTTGGAGTTTTGTCTTTGGGATGGACCAGTTTGTGTCTGAGTGTGTGGCTGGGTCTGAAGTAAACTGGGATGTCGTGCTTGGAGAAAACTCTCCTGAGTTTCTATGATACACCGGCTACATAGGGGATGACGATTTTGTTCCACTTATTCTTCTTATCCTCCTTAGTTGGTGTCTGATCTTCTTTTCTGTGCATCTTTGCTGACTTGATAAATGCCCAATTAAGATCACCACATGTTTTAAAAGCTTTCTTTACATGTGTGTGTTCCTTCTTTTTCCCTTCAGGCTTAGAGGGAATATTTTTGCCTGGTGTTGTAGGGTCCGGATTACTCCACGTTTGTGTTCCAGAGGGTGATGGGAGTAAAAGAGGAGGTACTAGTCCGTATGTGTCTGTGAATGTGTGGGCTTCCGGTAAACTTTAATGTTGAGGTTTCCATTCCCTTCAATGTGCACAGCACAGTCCAGAATTGGCAAACAGTTATCCTTTGTGTCTTCCCTGGTGAACTTTGTTTTTATCCACAGCGTTGATGTTTGCAGTGAAGGATACTTCTTGAGTTTTGATTTTGACCCAGGGTTAGGGTCAAAATATACACACACACACACGTGTGTGTGTATACATATATATATATATATATATGTATATATATATATATATATATATATATATATATATATATATATATATATATATATATATATATATATATATAATATATATATGTATACATTGGTCATCAGTGCCACTAATAAAGGGGGCACACATGATTAAACTTCTGAGTGCCATGTCACACTTGGAGGGATTGCTCTGGCTTATTGTGAGCTGCCACTGTTTAATTAATTAACATTATAATTAAGATATAATTTCACAGTCCTGCCTTTGCTGGAAAAGGGCCTTTAATGATCTGTGTAAAATTTGGCTTTTGGGGTGAGTGAAATATTCTTTTTTGCATGGAGTATGGGTTCCTGACTGCTGTATCTTAGTGTCGTACTTGGAATAATGATATACTGTTCAAATAGTTTCAAAATGTCCAAAAGTTGAATCTGTTCATCTGGACGTAGCGTTTTGTGGGAGAAACGTTTCGTCACTCATCCAAGTGACTTCTTCAGTCTCAGCTGACTGCAGGTTTCCCCAAACCTTATAAACAGTACATTTGCATAATGACTGAAACCAGCCCACTGAAGGAACAATGGGCTGTGAGGTCAGTTCCTTAATCATAATTATGCAAATTCCCATCACCATTGATCAACAATCACTGACCAAAACCCACTGATCAAAGAACACTGATCAATGGCCATGAGTACCATTCACAGAGAGTTGGGGAATGGCTGCAATCACAGCATTGTAAGATGGCGAAAGATGTACCCTTAGGCCCCCTCCTCGATTCAGAGATGGTCTTTCCCTTTTCACGTAAATGGCCTCCTTGACTCTGCGCTCAAACCAGCGTTCTTCCCTGTCCAGGATGTGTACATCCTCATCATTGAAAGAGTGTCCACTGGCCTGTAGGTGTAAATAAAGTGCAGAGTCCTGGCCTGATGAGGTTGCTCTTCTGTGTTGTGCCATCCGCTTCGCTAGAGGTTGTTTGGTTTCCCCAATGTATAAATCCTGGCAATCCTCCTGGCACTTAACAGCGTACACTATGTTACTCTGTTTGTGTCGGGGGACCCGATCCTTGGGTGGACCAGGTTTTTGGCGCAGCGTATTTTGGGGTTTAAAAGCCACAGAGACCCGGTGTTTAGAAAAATGCGTCTCAACTGTTCCGATACTCCTGACACATATGGGATCACTACAGGTTTTCGCCTGGGCAGCGGTTGTCCTTCTCTCCTGGATCGGCTGGAGCTTTTTTTAGGTGCCTTCCAGCTTTGACAAAAGTCCAGCTGGGATAACCACATTTACTCAGGGCCTTCTTGATGTGCTGTTCTTCTGCCTCCCTGGCCGCTGTGTCAGTGGGGATGGTGTTTGCTCTGTGTTGTAGCGTCCTGATGACACCCAGTTTGTGCTCCAGTGGATGATGAGAGTCAAACCTTAGATACTGATCCGTATGCGAGGTTTATGGTACACGACAGCTTTTAGATGTCCCCCATTACTGATGGAAATCTCACAGTCTAAGAAGGCTAACCTGCCACTTTTCATATCCTCCCTGGTGAATTTGATGTGTCGGTCCACCGAGTTAATGTGATCCATGAAATGTAGTACGTCCTGAGATTTGATTTTCACCCAGGTGTCATCCACATATCTGAACCAATGGCTTGGTGGTGTTCCAGGGTAGGATAGCAACGCCCTCTTTTCCACTTCTTCCATGTACAAATTGGCCACGATGGGTGAAACTGGGGAGCCCATGGCAACCATGTTTCTGCCTGTAGAACTGACCCTTGTATGTGAAGTAGGTGGAATGAAGACACAGGTCCAAAAGCAAACACACTTGGTCGATGCTGAGAGTGGTCCTGCTGCTGAGGTTGGTGTCATCCTGTAATCTCTTACGGACTACCTCCAACGCCGTGACTGGGATGCAAGTGAAGAGAGATGTAACGTCGCACGAGACCATGGTTTCATCTGCCTCCATAATGACATCTCTCACCTTCTCAACAAAATCCAGGGGTGTTCTGGATGTGGTGTTCAGAGCTGCCCACCAGCGGGTTGAGGATCAAGCCAGAAACTTGGAGATGTTATAGGTGACCGAGTTGATCATACAGACAATTGGTCTTAAAGGTGCACCCTGCTTATGTATTTTCGGTAAACCATACAGACTTGGTGTAGACTCCCCTGGGTACAGCCTGTGGTATGAGGTCCGGTCGATAGCCTTGTCTTGTTCTAACTGCTTCAGACAGTCTATCACCCTCTTCCTGTAGCCACTTCCTGGGTCTCGTTTCAGGGGCTCATAAGTATTTTCATCACTGAGTAGTGACAAAATCTTCTCATGATAGTCTTTCTGGTTAAGCAATACTGTGCACCTACCCTTGTCTGCCGGAAGGATGATAAAGTTGTTGTCATCACTAAGTGATGTGAGTGCCTTCCTCTCCTCCATGGTGATGTTGGATGCTGGGGGCTTTGCGTTGCTGACACAGGCCGAAACTTTCGTCCGTAGTTGCTCTGCTTCCACTTCTGCAATATTGTTGTTACGAATTGCTCTTTCTGTGGCTGTGATCAGCTCCACTAGAGGGATTTGTCTCGGTGTGACAGCAAAATTCAACCCTTTAGCAAGGATGTTTTTCTCTGTTTGGGTGAGCTGTCTGTCAGACAAATTCTTCACCCACTTGTCCACATCCTCCATGTCGCATCCTTGTCTCTTCTGGCCACTGAGGACACACTCCGTATTTTGTGGTGGTTTCCGACGTACAAAAAAGTAAGTCAAACTTCCTATGTTGCCTGGTCTTAGACTTTCTTGTGCTGTGCTAGATGAGCCTTCTCAGTGAAGTCAAACACCTTTTAAGAGTATTCTCATCTAAAAGCATAGTCAGTCTCCGCCGGATCCGCCTCCTCTTGCGATTTTAGCATGTCGATGGTAAAATTTGTCTGCCTCACCCGCTCATTAAGCAACTGATGCTGTGCCTTCTGGAGGATTTTTGTTGCCGGAAGCCTTTAACTGAAGAGCTCATTTGCAGACTTTAGGAGTAATCCTGTTTTGTCGGCATCTGAGGCTGAATCTCAGGTGGTTCCTGTAGTCCGCCATCTACGTGTTGTTTGCTCATACTGACGCATGCTTTAGGCAGTCCTGCCAAAGTGGGTTAGGCTTGATGTATTTCATCCAGGAAATTAAAGTTGATTCTGTTCATCTGATCGTTGTTAGAGAACGCCACTCATCCGCGACTTTCAGTCTCAGCTGACTGCAGGTTTCCAAACCTTATAAACAGTACATTTGCATAATGACTGAAACCAGCCCACTGAAGGAACAATGGGCTGTGAGGTCAGTTCCTTAATCATATTATGAAAAGGCTGACCAGGTTTGGGAAACCTGCAGTCAGCTGAGACTGAAGAAGTCACTTGGATGAGTGACTAAA
>NW_024108927.1:0-44475 GCF_013358895.1 Oreochromis aureus
CTAAATATATTGAATTTAAATCTTACAATCAGAGATCATCCCATAAAAGGCTTTCTCTCTCTCTCTCTCTCTCTCTCTCTGTCACACACACACACACACACACACACAAGATCCAATTCAGTCAACCAGTCTAAATATATTGAATTTGAATCTTACAATGAGATCATCCCATAAAAGGCTTTCTCTCTCTCTCTCTCTCTCTCTCTCTCTCACACACACACACACAACACACACACACACACACACACACACACACACAAACACACACCCACACACAGGAGAGAGAAGTAAGTTTCTAGCTCAGTCAAGCAGCCTGGGAGCTGCTGAATTTGAATCCACCAATCAGAGAGCCTGTGCACTTTTTCCCGCCAAAACAGGTGCACGCAGCACAGAGAGACACAGGACTTTTGCAGTCTATTTCTCATAATGACGACTCCCCTCAAACAAATGACCATAATTTCCTAACCGTAGGGGCTAGAACGGTCATTCTTACACCGTTTGTTCAGAAGAGATGGGGAATCTTAAAGTGTTGACACTTTATCATTAAAATATGAATTATTAAAGATATTTGACTTCTAATGCACCATAACTGAGTAGAGCAAAGCAAAAACTGTCTTGACTTGCCCTCAAACAACGCTTTCTAACTCTAAATCTATTTGGAGTATCAATATCATTCTTTCACCGTAAGAGACAGCAGGCTTTGGTGAACAATCATGGAAATTTTCAGGTCTCTGTGCAAATCCATTAAAAAGATATGACGAGAGAAAAAAGTGGTTCATTTCAGAGTTTGAAATCTGAAGAAATCTGAGCGAAGGACGAATTTCCTACCCTCAAACAAGTCTAACTCATTTCAGAACGGTAATAGGTGAGAAAATAATTCTTGAATTGTGAGCGTCAGGAGTGTCTGAAGATATCTGGGACAAGCCTCATGTCGTAACTTCGCTTCGTTAAGGAGATATGACGATTCAAATATGCCTCTCATTACAGAAATCAGCGATGATTTTGAACAAACTCTCCATTGACTTTCTATGGAGAGTTTTCTGACTTTGTGTTGGTCTGAGGAGATTTGCCAAAATTCTATAAATCTCACAACAATGATGGTGACATTTTCTGAAAGCCAGCAAAAATACCTACGTTTTGATGTATAATTTGTGTGGGTTGAGTGAAAATTGAGTGAGTAGCAAGAAGTTGTTCGGACATGAAGAGAAAATTGCCAAAGGTACAGTGGCTCACTTAGAACCAACTGCATAGCAACCATAACAACGCATGTATTTTGTGAAAAATCACAAAGATGAAACTCAAAACTTAAAGAGGATAAGATGAAAACGGTAACAGATATGAAAAAGCTGAATCATTCATGAATAGCCCAATAATTTGTGAACATTTTAAAATTTGAATGGTTGTTCTAGGCGAAAGTATGAGAAAGTAGTTAAGTTTCAAAAAAGTAAGTTTTAGCAGAATTGCGGAAGTTTTCCATTCATTTCAATGGGACAAATTAAAGGAAAAAAGCTTAATATTTTAAAAAGTATAAGAGCAGAAAATAGCAAAAGTCATAGCAGGAATTAGCAAAAATAGCAGAATAGTTTAAAATTTGAGCGGTGAAAATCGGCTGAAAATTGTGGAAGTAGTTAACGGACGAAAAACCGTCGGAAGCAACTTGAAGAATAACTAGAAAAATTTGCATTTCCTGCGAAAATGCAGTGTGGATGCTGTAAAGCTGAAGCTGTCAGCTGAAACTAGCTGAAAAAGCTGAAAAGTTGCAGAAGTTGTAAAACCTTTGCAAAAATTGTAATAACTTTGCAGAAGCATAAGAACTTAGCAAAAATGTAATTACTTAGCAGAACTGCAATAACGTAAAGAAAACATAATACTTGGCAGAAATACAATAACATAGCAGAACTTAGCAGCAGAAATTAGAATAAATATTGTAACTTAGCAGAAACAAGATAACTTTTCAGAAATACAGGATTTTAGCAAACATGGTACAAGATTACATAGATACTTTATTTAAACAAAAATACCTAAACATTGCACAAATACTGTGATTTAGGACAAATACTACAACATAGCAGAAATGCTGTAATTCAGCAAATATACTATGCTATGGCACAAATAGAAAGAATATGCTCAAATACTATGATTTTGCTCAAATAATATGATTAAGCAATAATACTAAGATTTAGCAGAAATACTGTATTTAGCACAAATACCGAAAAGTAGCAGAAATACTGTAATTTAGCATAATAGTAATAACTTGCACAATTACAAATATGGACATGGTAAATGGCCTGTATTTATATAAGCGCTTTTATGGTCCCTAAGGACCCCAAAGCTCTTTACATATCCAGTCATTCACCCATTCACACACTGGTGATGGCAAGCTACGTTGTAGCCACAGCCACCCTGGGCGCACTGACAGAGGCGAGGCTGCTGGACACTGGCGCCACCGGGCCCTCTGACCACCACCAGTAGGCAACGGTGAAGTGTCTTGCCCAAGGACACAACGACCGAGACTGTCCGAGCCGGACCTCGAACCGGTAACCTTCCGATTACAAAGGCGAACTCCCAACTTTTGAGCCACGATCGCCCCATATATGGAAACACACATGCACAGAGACACACACAGGATCCAATTCAATCAACCAGTGTAAATATATTGATTTTAAATCACACAATAAGATACACCCATAAAAAGGCTCTCTCTCTCTCTCTCTCTCTCATACACACACACACACACACACACACACACACACACACACACACAGCAGCAGCAGAAGCAAGTGAACAAACAGGGGCTGTACATACAGTGTTTCCTGTATGTTTCTAGGTGGGTCAAAAAGCCTGGAGCTGCTTAATTTGAATCCACCAATCAGAAAGGCTATGTACTTTTTCCCGCCAAAACAGGTGCACCTGTTTTTACACACGCAACACAGAGACAGGATTTGTGCAGTCTATTTTTCATAGTGAGGACTCCTCTCAAACAAATGGCTATAATTTCCTTACCAGCTGCGCCACTGGGAAAGACAGTGAGCTCTTGGGAAACAGGGTGATGAGCAGTCAGAATTAGATCGCGGTGAGAGGCAAAGAGCGCCGTTTTTGGAGTTACAAAACGTCGTGTAACTCAAAAACTAGGTGGACTAGAAGCATAATTCTTGTACTGGGTGAATCAGCGGACTTTGGTGTACTTTGACTGCGATTTTCATTGCTCTTTGTACATCCGTCGCTGAGATATGACGAGAGAAGAAACGGCAGACCTCAGATATGATTGGCTGGCTGGGAAGCCGTGCAGGCCCTGATATGTAAATTTGAATGTCTCAGTCCTCACAGAGGACCTGGCAAAAATATATAGAAATAGTATGATTAAGCATAAATACTACATTTAGCAGAAATACTGTATTAAGCGGCACGGTGGTTAGCACTGTTGCCGCACAGCAAAAGGTCCTGAGTTCAATTCCACCATCAGGCCGGGGGTCTTTCTGTGTGGGTTGCATGTTCTCCCGTGTTTGCGTGGGTTACCTCCGGGTACTCTGGCTTCCTCCACCGTCCAAAGACATGCAGCTTGTGGGGATAGGTTAATTGGATAATCCAAATTGTCACTAGGTGTGAATGTGAGTGTGAATGGTTGTCTGTCCTTGTGTGTTGGCCCTGCGACAGAATGGCGACCTGTACCCGCCTCTCGCCCTATGATAGCTGGGATAGGCTCCAGCGCCCCGTGACCCTGAAAAGGATAAGCAGAAGCAAATGGATGGATGGACTGTATTAAGCACAAATCCTATAAAAGCAAAAATCCTATATTAAGCAATATAAAATCCTATAAAAAGCAAAAATACTGTACTATGATTTGGTAGAAAAACTATAATTAATCAGAAATACTATATTTGGCAGAAATACTGTAATCAGCACATATACTGTAACATGACAGAAATTCCTCCACTTAGTAGTAATACTATAACATAACACAAATGTTATGATGAGTTGAGCGGCTGGTACTCTGGTGCAGTCAGCACAATCTGGAGCTGAACACTCTTAAAACTGTAGAGATGACAGTGGACTTCAGGAGACATCCCTCAACTCTGCCCCCCCATCATCATATCAGACAGCCCTGTGTCGACTGTGGAGATCTTCAAGTTGCTGGGTACCACCATCTCCCAGGACCTCAAGTGGGAGACCAACATCAACTCCATCCTCAAAAGACCCAGCAGAGGATGTACTTCCTGAGACAACTGGGGAAGTACAGTCTTCCACAGGAGCTGCTGATCCAGTTCTACACTGCAGTCATTGAGTCTGTCCTGTGCTCCTCCATCACAGTCTGGTATGGTGCAGCCACTAAACAGGACAGGTGCAGACTGCAGCGGACTGTACTGGGCAGCAGAAAGGATCATCGGCGCCCCCTGCCCTCCATCCAGGATCTGTACCTCTCAAGAACCAGGAAGCGGGCAGGAAAATCATCACAGACCCCTCACACCCTGGACACAGACTTTTTGACCTGCTGCCCTCTGGCAGACGGTGCAAAGCCTGCAGACCAGGACCACCCGACACAGGAACAGTTTCTTTCCCTCGCCATCTCCCTTCTAAACAGTTGAACTGTCACCTCCTCCCACTGCCAGACTGCAACTGCACCTTATGTACATTCTGTAGTATTCATTCCACCTCATTTCATTTCTGTATTTTATGTATATACGTTTAGATTAGTTTTTATAGTTGGTTTACACAGCTTTGTGTATGTATGTGTATGCATGTGTAATGTATATATAGATACGTGTGTGTGTGTGGTGCGTGTGTGTGTGTGTGTGTGTGTGAGATTTACATTGCTGTGCTCGAGAGCCACCATCTACGGAACCAAATTCCTTGTATTTGTCTGCACATATACTTGGCCAATAAACACGATTCTGATGATTTGGCACAAAAACCATGATTTGGCAAAAATACTATGATTTAGCAGAAATACTATGATTGAGCAGAAGTACTAAGATGTAGTAAAAGTACTTTGATTTAAGAAAATCAATTATGGAGGAGTAATACTTTAAAATGGGAGAAATATTGATACACACACACATTCACAGAGCCTAAAGGGAAGAGTATTTGTGCCATGGAGTGTTAAGAAGAATCTGAGGTCCATATTAGAAAAGCTGGTAAAAGTTTTCAGAATTGTAATAAATGATGAATATGAATTAGTGGTCTGTGATAGTGTATTAATTTGTAGGGCAAAAACAGGTTGTCCAAGGTGGAGTTGAACCCACGACCTTTGGGTTGCAGACCTGTGTCATTACCAGCTGCGCCACTGGGAAAGACAGTGTGCTCTTGGGAAACAGGGTGAGGAGCAGTCAGAATTAGATCGCGGTGAAAGGCAAAGAGCGCCGCCGTTTTTGGAGTTACAAAACGTCATGTAACTCAAAAACTAGGTGGACTAGAAGCATAATTCTTGTACTGGGTGAATCAGCGGACTTTGGTGTACTTTGACTGCGATTTTCATTACTCTTTGTACATCCGTCGCTGAGATATGACGAGAGAAAGAAACTGCAGACCTCAGATATGATTGGCTGGCTGGGAAGCTGGCAGAAATATATAGTAATAGTGTGATTAAGCATAAATACTACATTTAGCAGAAATACTGTATTAAGCACAAATCCTATAAAAAGCAGAAATACTATATTAAGCACAAATCCTATAAAAGCAGAAATACTATATTAAGGAATATAAATATCCTATAAAAATGGTATAAAAGCAAAAATACTGTAATATGATTTGGTAGAAAAACTATAATTAATCAGAAATACTATACTGGGCAGAAATACTATATTTAGCACAAATCTTATAAAATAGCAGAAATAGTATGATTCAGCACAATAGTAATAACTTAAACAGAAAAATTGGAAAAGCAAAATGGACAGCTGAAAAAATGCTGAACATGCTAAGGGTCCTTCAAATGTACTTGTTAAATGAAAAAAAAAAACTTAGCAAAAAAAATGTAACAGTCACACAATCACAAATATGGAAACATATGGAAACACACATGCACAGAGAGACACACAGGATCAAATTCAGTCAACCAGTCTAAATATATTGAATTTAAATCATACAATAAGATGCTCCCATAAAAACTCTGTCTCGCCCTCTCTTTCTCTCTCTCTGTCACACACACACACACACACACACACACACACACACACATAGGGAGAGACAAGCAAGTTTCTAGGTCAGTCAAGCAGCCTGGGAGCTGCTAAATTTGAATCCACCAATCAGAGAGGCTGTGTACTTTTTCCCGCCAAAACAGGTGCAGCCGTTTTACACACTCAGCACAGAGAGAGACAGATTTCTGCAGTGTATTTCTCATAGTGAGGATTCCTCTCAAACAAATGGCCATAATTTCCTAACCGTGAGGGGCTAGAACGGTCATTCTTACACCGTTTTGTTCAGAAGAGATGGGGGAATCTTCAAGTGTTGACAATTTATCATTAAAATATGAATTATTAAAGATATTTGACTTCTAATGCACCATAACTGAGTAGAGCAAAGCAAAAACTGCCTTGACTTGCCCTCAAACAACGCTTTCTAACTCTAAATCTATTTGGAGTATCGATATCATTCTTTCACCGTAAGAGACAGCAGGCTTTGGTGAACAGTCATGGAAATTTTCAGGTCTCTGTGGAAATCCAAAAAAATATATGACGAGAGAAAAAAGTGGTTCATTTCCAGAGTTTGAAATCTTAAGAAATCTGAGCGAAGGACGAATTTCCTACCCTCAAACAAGTCTAACTCATTTCAGAACGGTAATAGGTGAGAAAAAATTTTTGAATTGTGAGCGTCAGGAATGTCTGAAGATATCTGGGGACAAGCCTCATGTTTTAACTTCGCCGTTAAGGAGATATGACGATTCGAATATGCCTGTCATTACAGAAATCAGCGATGATTTTGAACAAACTCTCCATTGACTTTCTATGGAGAGTTTTCCGACTTTGTGTTGGTCTGAGGAGATTTGCCAAAATTCTATAAATCTCACAACAATGATGGTGACATTTTCTGAAAGCCAGCAAAAATACCTACGTTTTGATGTATAATTTGTGGAAGTTCAGTGAAAATTGAGCAAGTAGCAAGAAGTTGTTCGGACATGAAGAGAAGACTGCGAAACCTACAGTGGCACACTGGAAGCCAAGTGCATAGCAACCATAACAACGCATGTATTTTCTGAAAAATCACAAAATGAAACTCAAAACTTAAAGAGGGATAAGATGAAAACGGTAACAGATATGAAAAAGCTGAATCATTAATGAATAGCCCAATAATTTGTGAACATTTTAAAGTTTGAATGGTTGTTCTAGGCGAAAGTATGAGAATGTAGTTAAGTTTCAAAAACAAGCAAGTTTTAGCAGAATTGTGGAAGTTTCCCATTCATTTCAATGGGACAAATTAAAGGAAAAAAGCTTAATATTTTAAAAAGTATAATAGCATAAAATACCAAAAGTCATAGCCATCATTAGCAGAAATAGCAGAATAGTTTAAAATTTGAGCGGTGAAAATCGGCTGAAAATTGTTAAAGTAGTTAAGTGCCAAAAACGTACAAAAAGTGGCAACTAGAATAATAAAGTATAAAGAATAAAGAGAAACAGGAACTCAATAGTGTGGATGCATAAAGCATCCACACAACTAAAAAAATTGCATTTCCTGCGAAAATGCAGTGTGGATGCTTTAAAGCTGAAGCTTTCTGCTGAAACTAGCTGAAAAAGCTGAAAAGTTGCAGAAATTGTAAAAACTTTGCAGAAGCAAAGGAACTTTGCTAAAATGTAGTAACTTAGCAGAACTGCAATATCTTAGAGGAAACATAATACTTGGCAGAAATACAATAGCATAGCAGAACTTAGCAGAAATATTGTAACTTACCAGAAACACGATAACTTCTCAAAAATACAAGAATTTAGGAGAAATAGTATAAGATAACAGAAAGAATATATTTAGCCAAATATTCTTAAACATTACAGAAATAATATGATTTAGAGAAACAGTACAACATAGCAAAAATGCTGTAAATTTGACAGAAATACTACATTTGGCAGAAATACTATGTTTCAGCACAAATACACTGGTTTAGCACAAATATTTTAACATAGCAGAATACACTTATATAGCAGAAATGCTATACTTGGAAAGAAAAATATAATATAGTAGAAATACTATGATTTAGCACAAATACTGTAATCAGCACATATACTGTAACAAGACAAAAATTCCTCCACTTAGTAGTAATACTATAACATAACACAAATGTTATGATTTGGCAAAAAAAAACCATAATTTGGCAAAATACTATGATTTAGCAGAAATACTATGATTGAGCAGAAGTACTAAGATGTAGTAAAAGTACTTTGATTTAACAGAAATACAATTATGGAGGAGTAATACTTTAAAATGGGAGAAATATTGATACACACACACATACACAGAGCCTAAAGGGAAGAGTATTTGTGCCATGGAGTGTTAACAAGAATCTGAGGTCCATATTAGAAAAGCTGGTAAAATCATAAAAGTTTACAGAATACTGTAAAAGGCTTTCTCTCTCTCTGTGTGTGTGTCTCACACACACACACACACACACACACACACACACACACACACACACACACACACAGGAGGAGAAAATCAAGTTTCTAGGTCAGTCAAGCAGCCTGGGAGCTGCTAAATTTGAATCCACCAATCAGAGAGGCTGTGTACTTTTCCCCGCCAAAACAGGTGCACACACAGCACAGAGACAGGATTTTTGTAGTCTATTTCTCATAGTGAGGACTCCCCTGAAACAAATGACCATAATTTCCTAACCTTAGGGGCTAGAATGGTCATTCTTACACCATTTTTTGTTCAGAAGAGATGGAGGAATCTTCAACTGTTGACAATTTATCATTAAAATATGGATTTTTAGAGATATATGACATGGATGACTTGTTGGAATAGAAGCCACGAAGGCCCCAATATGCAAATTTGATTGCCTCAATCCACATATATGATTGGCTGGCTGGAAAGCAGTCCAGGCCCTGATTTGTAAATTTGAATGTCTCATCCCTAAGATATGATTGGCTGGCTGGGAAGCCGTGCAGGCCCTGATATGTAAATTTGAATGTCTCAGGCCTCACAGAGGATTGGCTGCCTGGGGACCTGGCAGTAATATATAGAAATAGTATGATTAAGCATAAATACTACATTTAGTAGAAATACTATGTTTTAGCACAAATCCTATAAAGAGCAGAAATACTGTACTATGATTTGGTAGAAAAACTATAATTAATCAGAAATACTATATTTGGCAGAAATACTATATTTTGCACAAATCTTATAAAATAGCAGAAATAGTATGATTCAGCACAATAGTAATAACTTAAACAGAAAAATTGGAAAAGCAAAATGGACAGCTGAAAAAATGCTGAAAATGCTGAGGGTCCCTCAAATATACTTGTTAAATGAAAAAAATCAGCAAAAAAATACATAACAGCCACACAATCACAAATATGTACACATAAGGAAACACACATGCACAGAGAGACACACACACAAGATCCAATTCAGTCAACCAGTCTAAATATATTGAATTTAAATCTTACAATGAGATCATCCCATTAAAAGCTCTCTCTCTCTCTCTCTCTCTCTCTCTCTCTCTCTCTCTCTCACACACACACACACACACACACACACACACACACACACACACACACAGGAGAGAAAATCAAGTTTCTAGGTCAGTCAAGCAGCCTGGGAGCTGCTAAATTTGAATCCACCAATCAGAGGGCTGTGTACTTTTTCCCGCCAAAACTGGTGCACTAAGTGCAGGCTTTTACACATGCAGCACAGAGAGAGACAGGATTTTTGCAGTCTATTTCTCATAGTGAGAATTCCCCTCAAACAAACAGCCATAAATTTCTAACCGTAGGGGCTAAAACAGTCATTCTTAGACCATTTTATTCAGAAGACATAGGGGAATCTTGAAAAGCTGACCATTTAAAATAAAAATATGAAATATTAGAGATATATGACATAGATGATTGGTGGGCTTAGAAGCCACGAAGGTCCCAATATGCAAATTTAAATGTGCCAGGACTCAGATATGATTGGCTGGCTGGGAAGCCATGAAGGTCCCAATATGCAAATTTGAATGTGCCAGGACTCAGATATGATTGGCTGGCTGAGAAGCCATGAAGGTCCCAAAATGCAAATTTGAATGTGCCAGGACTCAGATATGATTGGCTGGCTGGGAAGCCATGAAGGCAACAATATGCAAATTTGAATGTGCCAGGACTCAGATATGATTGGCTGGCTGAGAAGCCATGAAGGTCCCAATATGCAAATCTGAATGTGCCAGGACTCAGATATGATTGGCTGGCTGAGAAGCCATGAAGGTCCCAATATGCAAATTTGAATGTGCCAGGACTCAGATATGATTGGCTGGCTGGGAAGCCGTCCAGGTCCTGATATGTAAATTTGAATATTAGGACTGACTCCCTGGGGACCTGGCAGAAATATATAGAAATACAATTATTAAGCATAAATACTGCATTTAGTAGAAATACTATGTTTTAGCACAAATACTATAAAATGGCAGAAATACTGTAATTAAGCAGAAATATTATATTAAGTACAAATCCTATAAAATAGCAGAAATAGTATGATTTAGCACAAATGCTGTATTTAGCACAAATCTTATAAAATAGCAGAAATAGTATGATTTAGCAGAAATGCTGTATTTAGCACAAATACTGAAAAGCAGCAGAAATGTTATGACTTAGCACAATAGTAATAACTTAAATAGAAAAATTGGAAAAGCAAAATGGACAGCTGCAAAAAGTCCCACAAGCACAGAGAGACACACACAGGATCAAATTCAGTCAACCAGTCTAAATATATTGAATTTAAATCATACAATAAGATGCTCCCATAAAAACTCTCTCTCTCTCTCTCTCTCTGTCTCACACACACACACACACACACACACACAAACACACACACACACACAGGGAGAGAAAATCAAGTTTCTAGGTCAGTCAAGCAGCCTGGGAGCTGCTAAATTTGAATCCACCAATCAGAGGGGCTGTGTACTTTTTCCCGCCAAAACTGGTGCAGCCGTTTTTACACACACAGAGCACAGAGACAGGATTTCTGCAGTGAATTTCTCATAGTGAGGATTCCTCTCAAACAAATGGCCATAATTTCCTAACCGTAGGGGCTAGAACAGTCATTCTTACACCGTTTTGTTCAGAAGAGATGGGGGAATCTCAAAGTGTTGACAATTTATCATTAAAATATGAATTATTAAAGATATTTGACTTCTAATGCACCATAACTGAGTAGAGCAAAGCAAAAACTGCCTTGACTTGCCCTCAAACAACGCTTTCTAACTCTAAATCTATTTGGAGTATCAATATCATTCTTTCACCGTAAGAGACAGCAGGCTTTGGTGAACAATCATGGAAATTTTCAGGTCTCTGTGGAAATCCATTAAAAGATATGACGAGAGAAAAAAAGTGGTTCATTTCAGAGTTTGAAATCTGAAGAAATCTGAGCGAAGGACGAATTTCCTACCCTCAAACAAGTCTAACTCATTTCAGAACGGTAATAGGTGAGAAAGAAATTCTTGAATTGTGAGCGTCAGGAGTGTCTGAAGATATACTGGGACAAGCCTTATGTCTTAACTTTGCTTCGTTAAGGAGATATGGCGATTCGAAAATGCCTCTCATTACAGAAATCAGCGGTGATTTTGAACAAACTCTCCATTGACTTTCTATGGAGAGTTTTGCGACTTAGTGTTGGTCTGAGGAGATTTGCCAAAATTCTATAAATCTCACAACCATGATAGTGACATTTTCTGAAAGCCAGCAAAAATACCTACGTTTTGATGTATAATTTGTGGAAGTTGAGTGAAAATTGAGCAAGTAGCAAGAAGTTGTTCGGACATGAAGAGAAAATTGCCAAAGGTACAGTGGCTCACTTAGAACCAACTGCATAGCAACCATAACAACGCATGTATTTTGTGAAAATCACAATTTTGCAACTCAAAACTTAAAGAGGATAAGATGAAAACGGTAACAGATATGAAAAAGCTGAATCATTAATGAATAGCCCAATAATTTGTGAACATTTTAAAATTTAAATGGTTGTTCTAGGCGAAAGTATGAGAAAGTAGTTAAGTTTCAAAAACAAGCAAGTTTTAGCAGAATTTTGGAAGTTTTCCATTCATTTCAATGGGACAAAAAAAAGCATAAAAAGCTTAATATTTTAAAAAGTATAATAGCAAAAAATACCAAAAGTCATTGCCGGAATTAGCAGAAATAGCAGAATAGTTTAAAATTTGAGCGGTGAAAATCGGCTGAAAATTGTGGAAGTAGATCCACAATGAAAAACGTCGGAAGCAACTTGAAGAATAATAATAACTAGAAAATTTGCATTTCCTGCGAAAATGCAGTGTGGATGCTATAAAGCTGAAGCTGTCAGCTGAAACTAGCTGAAAAAGCTGAAAAGTTGCAGAAATTGTAAAACCTTTGCAAAAAATTGTAATAACTTTGCAGAAGCATAAGAACTTAGCAAAAATGTAATTACTTAGCAGAACTGCAATAATGTAAAGAAAACATAATACTTGGCAGAAATACAATAACATAGCAGAACTTAGCAGCAGAAATTAGAATAAATATTGTAACTTAGCAGAAACAAGATAACTTTTCAGAAATATAGGATTTTAGCAACCATGGTACCAGATTACATAGATACTTTATTTAAACAAAAATACCTAAACATTGCACAAATACTGTGATTTAGGACAAATACTACAACATAGCAGAAATGCTGTAATTCAGCAAATATACTATGCTATGGCACAAATAGAAAGAATATGCTCAAATACTATGATTTTGCTCAAATAATATAATTAAGCAATAATACTAAGATTTAGCAGAAATACTGTATTTAGCACAAATACCGAAAAGTAGCAGAAATACTATAATTTAGCATAATAGTAATAACTTGCACAATTACAAATATGGACATGGTAAATGGCCTGTATTTATATAAGCGCTTTTATGGTCCCTAAGGACCCCAAAGTGCTTTACATATCCAGTCATTCACCCATTCACACACTGGTGATGGCAAACTACGTTGTAGCCACAGCCACCCTGGGGCGCACTGACAGAGGTGAGGCTGCTGGACACTGGCGCCACCGGGCCTCTGACCACCACCAGTAGGCACACAATAAGATACACCCATAAAACGCTCTCTCTCTCTCTCTCTCTCTCTCTCTCACACACACACACACACACACACACACACACACACACACACACACACACACACACACACACACACACACAAGCAGCAGCAGCAGAAGCAAGTGAACAAATAGGGGCTGTACATACAGTGTTTCCTGTATGTTTCTAGGTAGGTCAAAAAGCCTGGAGCTGCTTAATTTTAATCCACCAATCAGAAAGGCTATGTACTTTTTCCCGCCAAAACAGGTGCACCTGTTTTTACACACACAACACAGAGACAGGATTTGTTCAGTCTATTTTTCATAGTGAGGACTCCTCTCAAACAAATGGCTATAATTTCCTAACCGTAGGGTCTAGAACGGTCATTCTTACACTGTTTTGTTCAGAAGAGATGGGGGGATTGTCAAGTGTTGTGTGTTTAAAGTAAAAATATGAATTTGTAGAGATACATGACATGGATGAGTGGTTGACTTACAACCCATGAAAGCCCCAATATGGAAATTTGAATGTCTCAGCCGTCAGATGTGATGGGCTGGTTGGGAAGTCATGCATGACTTGATATGTCAATTTGAAAATTACAGTACTCACAGAGGATTGGCTCCCTGAGGAGCTGGCAGGAATACATAGAAATACTATGATTACCCAGAAATACTGCGTTTAGTAGAAATATTATGTTTTAGCACAAATACTATAAAATGGCTGAAATAGTATGATTTAGCACAAAATGCTGTATTTAGCACAAATACTGAAAAGCAGCAGAAATGCTATGACTTAGCACAATAGTAATAACTGAAATAGAAAAATTGGAAAAGCAAAATGAACAGCTGAAAAAATGCTGAACATTCTAAGGCTCCCTCAAATGTAATTGTTGAATGAAAAAAAATCAGCAAAAAAAAGTATAAGTCACACAATCAAAAATATGGACACATATGGAAACACACATGCACAGAGAGACACAGGATCAAATTCAGTCAACCAGTCTAAATATATTGAATTTAAATCATACAATAAGATGCTCCCATAAAAACGCTCTCTCGCCCTCTCTTTCTCTCTCTCTCTGTCACACACACACACACACACACACACACACACACACACACACACACACACTAGCAGCAGCAGCAGCCAAATAGCCTGGGAGCTGCTGAATTTGAATCCACCAATCAGAGAGGCTGTATACTTTTTCCCGCCAAAACAGGTGCAGCTGTTTTTACACACATGCAGCACAGAGACAGGATTTGTGCTGTCTATTTTTCATAGTGAGGATTCCCCTCAAACAAATGGCTATAATTTCCTAACCGTGAGGGCTAGAACAGTCATTCTTACACCGTTTTGTTCAGAAGAGATGGGGGATCTTAACGTATTGACAATTTATCATTACAATATGAATTATTGAAGATATTTGACTTCTAATGTACCATAACTGAGTAGAGGCAAAGCGAAAACTGCCTTGACATGCCCTCAAACAATGCTTTCTAACTCTAAATCTATTTGGAGTATCGATATCATTCTTTCACCGTAAGAGACAGCAGGCTTTGGTGAACAATCATGGAAATTTTCAGGTCTGTGTGGAAATCCATCAAAAGATATGACGAGAGAAAAAAGTGCCTCATTTCCAGAGTTTGAAATCTGAAGAAATCTGAGCGAGGGATGAATTTCCTACCCTCAAACAAACCCAATTCATGGCCAAATGGTAATAGGTGAGAAAGAAATTCTTGAATTGTGAGCGTCAGGGTGTCTGAAGATATATTGGCACAAGCCTCATGTCTTAACTTTGCTGCGTTGAGATATGACGATTTGAAAATGCCTCTCATTAGAGAAATCCAGCGGTGATTTTGAACAAGCTCTCCATTGACTTTCTATGCAGTTTTCAGACTTTGTGTTGGTGTGAGGAGATTTGCCAAAATTCTATTATATAGAAATACTGTAATCAGCACATATACTGTAACATTTTAGAAATTCCTCCACTTAGTAGTAATACTATAACATAACACAAATGTTATGATGAGTTGAGCGGCTGGTACTCTGGTGCAGTCAGCACAATCTGGAGCTGAACACTCTTAAAACTGTAGAGATGACAGTGGACTTCAGGAGACATCCTCAACTCTGCCACCCCTCATCATATCAGACAGCCCTGTGTCGACTGTGGAGATCTTCAAGTTGCTGGGTACCACCATCTCCCAGGACCTGAAGTGGGAGACCAACATCACCTCCATCCTCAAAAAGACCCAGCAGAGGATGTACTTCCTGAGACAACTGGGGAGTACAGTCTTCCACAGGAGCTGCTGATCCAGTTCTACACTGCAGTCATTGAGTCTGTCCTGTGCTCCTCCATCACAGTCTGGTATGGTGCAGCCACTAAACAGGACAGGTGCAGACTGCAGCGGACTGTACTGGCAGCAGAAAGGATCATCGGCGGCCCCTGCCCTCCATCCAGGATCTGTACCTCTCAAGAACCAGGAAGCGGGCAGGAAAATCATCACAGACCCCTCACACCCTGGACACAGACTTTTTGATCTGCTGCCCTCTGGCAGGCGGTACAGAAGCCTGCAGACCAGGACCACCCGACACAGGAACAGTTTCTTTCCCTCGCCATCTCCCTTCTAAACAGTTGAACTGTCACACTGCTCCCCACTGCCAGACTGCAACTGCACCTTATGTACATTCTGTAGTATTCATTCCACCTCATTTCATTTCTGTATTTTATGTATATACGTTTAGATTAGTTATTTATAGTTGGTTTACACAGCTTTGTGTATGTATGTGTATGCATGTGTAATGTATATATAGATACGTGTGTGTGTGGGTGTGTGTGTGTGTGTGTGTGTGTGTGATTTACATTGCTGTGCTCGAGAGCCACCATCTACGGAACGAAATTCCTTGTATTTGTCTGCACATATACTTGGCCAATAAACACGATTCTGATGATTTGGCACAAAAACCATGATTTGGCAAAAATACTATGATTGAGCAGAAATACTATGATTGAGCAGAAGTACTAAGATGTAGTAAAAGTACTTTGATTTAAGAAATCAATTATGGAGGAGTAATACTTTAAAATGGGAGAAATATTGATACACACACATTCACACAGAGCCTAAAGGGAAGAGTATTTGTGCCATGGAGTGTTAAGAAGAATCTGAGGTCCATATTAGAAAAGCTGGTAAAAGTTTGCAGAATTGTAATAAATGATGAATATGAATTAGTGGTCTGTGATAGTGTATTAATTTGTAGGGCAAAAACATATTGTCCAAGGTGGAGTTGAACCCCGACCTTTGTGTTGCAGACCTGTGTCATTACCAGCTGCGCCACTGGGAAAGACAGTGGGCTCTTGGGAAACAGGGTGATGAGCAGTCAGAATTAGATCGCAGTGAGAGGCAAAGAGCGCCGTTTTGGAGTTACAAAACGTCGTGTAACTCAAAAACTAGGTGGACTAGAAGCATAATTCTTGTACTGGGTGAATCAGCGGACTTTGGTGTACTTTGACTGCGATTTTCATTGCTCTTTGTACATCCGTCGCTGAGATATGACGAGAGAAGAAACGGCAGACCTCAGATATGATTGGCTGGGGGAGCTGGCAGAAATATATAGTAATAGTGTGATTAAGCATAAATACTACATTTAGCAGAAATACTATATTAAGCACAAATCCTATAAAAGCAGAAATACTATATTAAGCACAAATCCTATAAAAAGCAGAAATACTATATTAAGCAATATAAATATCCTATAAAATCCTATAAAAAGCAAAAATACTGTAATATGATTTGGTAGAAAAACTATAATTAATCAGAAATACTATATTGGGCAGAAATACTATATTTAGCACAAATCTTATAAAATAGCAGAAATAGTATGATTCAGCACAATAGTAATAACTTAAACAGAAAAATTGGAAAAGCAAAATGGACAGCTGAAAAAATGCTGAACATGCTAAGGGTCCTTCAAATGTACTTGTTAAATGAAAAAAAAACTCAGAAAAAAAGTGTAACAGTCACACAATCACAAATATGGACACATATGGAAACACACATGCACAGAGAGACACACACAGGATCAAATTCAGTCAACCAGTCTAAATATATTGAATTTAAATCATACAATAAGATGCTCCCATAAAAACTCTGTCTCGCCCTCTCTTTCTCTCTCTGTCACACACACACACACACACACACACACACACACACACACACACACACACACACACACAGGAGAGAGAGGGCAAGTTTCTAGGTCATTCAAGCAGCCTGGGAGCTGCTAAATTTGAATCCACCAATCAGAGAGGCTGTGTACTTTTTCCCGCCAAAACAGGTGCAGCCGTTTTACACACACTCAGAACAGAGAGAGGCAGGATTTTGCAGTCTATTTCTCATAGTGAGGATTCCTCTCAAACAAATGGCCATAATTTCCTAACCGTAGGGGCTAGAACGGTCATTCTTACACCGTTTTGTTCAGAAGAGATGGGGAATCTTCAAGTGTTGACAATTTATCATTAAAATATGAATTATTGAAGATATTTGACTTGTAATGCACCATAACTGAGTAGAGGCAAGCGAAAACTGCCTTGACTTGCCCTCAAACAACGCTTTCTAACTCTAAATCTATTTGGAGTATCGATATCATTCTTTCACCGTAAGAGACAGCAGGCTTTGGTGAACAGTCATGGAAATTTTCAGGTCTCTGTGGAAATCCAAAAAAAAGATATGATGAGAGAAAAAAGTTGTTCATTTCCAGAGTTTGAAATCTGAAGAAATCTGAGCGAAGGACGAATTTCCTACCCTCAAACAAGTCTAACTCATTTCAGAACGGTAATAGGTGAGAAAAAAAATTCTTGAATTGTGAGCGTCAGGAGTGTCTGAAGATATACGGGGACAAGCCTCATGTTTTAACTTCGCTTCGTTAAGGAGATATGACGATTCGAATATGCCTGTCATTACAGAAATCAAGCGATGATTTTGAACAAACTCTCCATTGACTTTCTATGGAGAGTTTTCCGACTTTGTGTTGGTCTGAGGAGATTCGCCAAAATTCTATAAATCTCACAACAATGATGGTGACATTTTCTGAAAGCCAGCAAAAATACCTACGTTTTGATGTATAATTTGTGGAAGTTGAGTGAAAATTGAGCAAGTAGCAAGAAGTTGTTCGGACATGAAGAGAAGACTGCGAAACCTACAGTGGCACACTGGAAGCCAAGTGCATAGCAACCATAACAACGCATGTATTTTGTGAAAAATCACAAAATGAAACTCAAAACTTAAAGAGGATAAGATGAAAACGGTAACAGATATGAAAAAGCTGAATCATTCATGAATAGCCCAATAATTTGTGAACATTTTAAAATTTGAATGGTTGTTCTAGGCGAAAGTATGAGAATGTAGTTAAGTTTCAAAAATAAGCAAGTTTTAGCAGAATTGTGGAAGTTTCCCATTCATTTCAATGGGACAAATTAAAGGAAAAAAGCTTAATATTTTAAAAAGTATAATAGCATAAAATACCAAAAGTCATAGCCATCATTAGCAGAAATAGCAGAATAGTTTAAAATTTGAGCGGTGAAAATCGGCTGAAAATTGTTAAAGTAGTTAAGTGCCAAAAAAGCGTACAAAAAGTGGCAACTAGAATAATAAAGTATAAAGAATAAAGAGAAACAGGAACTCAATAGTGTGGATGCTTAAAGCATCCACACAACTACTAAAATTTGCATTTCCTCTTGAAAATGCAGTGTGGATGCTGTAACGCTGAAGCTGTCTGCTAAAATTAGCTGAAAAAGCTGAAAAATAGCAAAAAATTGTAATAACTTTGCAGAAGCATAAGAACTTAGCAAAAATGTAAATACTTAGCAGAACTACAATAATGTAAAGAAAACATAATACTTGGCAGAAATAAAATAACCTAGCAGAACTTAGCAGAAATATTGTAACTTAGCAGAAACATGATATCTTCTCAGAAATACAGGAATTTAGCAAACATGGTACAAGATTACAGGGATACTTTATTTAACCAAAAATACCTAAACATTGCACAAATACTGTGATTTAGGACAAATACTACAACATAGCAGAAATGCTGTGATTCAGCAAATATACTATGCTATGGCACAAAAGAATGAATTTGCTCAAATACTATGATTTTGCTCAAATACTATGATTTAGCAATAATACTAAGATTTGGCAGAAATACTATGCTTTGGCACAAATACTATAATTAATTACAAGTACAATAACATAGCAGAACTATCAAGATTTGGCAGAAATACTATGTTTTAGTAGTAATACTGTGATTTGGTAGAAAACTATAATTAATCAGAAATACTATATTTAGCACAAATCTTATAAAACAGCAGAAATGCTATGATTTAGCGCAATAGTAACAACTTAAACAGAAAAATTGGAAAAGCAAAATGGACAGCTGAAAAAATGCTGTACATGCTAAGGATCCTTCAAATGTACTTGTTAAATGAAAAAAATCGGCAAAAAAAATTATAACAGCCGCACAATCACAAATATGGACACATATGGAAACACACATGCACAGAGAGAGACACACACAAGATCCAATTCAGTCAACCAGTCTAAATATATTGAATTTGAATCTTACAATGAGATGCTCCCATAAAAAGGCTTTCTCTCTCTCTCTCTCTCTCTCTCTCTCTCTCTGTCACACACACACACACACACACACACACACACACACACACACAAGATCCAATTCAGTCAACCAGTCTAAATATATTGAATTTAAATCTTACAATGAGATCATCCCATAAAAAGGCTTTCTCTCTCTCTCTCTCTCTCTCTCTCTCTCTCTCTCACACACACACACACACACACACACACACACACACACACACACACACACACACACACAAGATCCAATTCAATCAACCAGTCTAAATATATTGAATTTAAATCTTACAATGAGATCATCCCATAAAAAGGCTTTCTCTCTCTCTCTCTCTCTCTCTCTCTCTCACACACACACACACACACACACACACACACACACACACACACACACACACACACAAGATCCAATTCATTCAACCAGTCTAAATATATTGAATTTAAATCTTACAATGAGATCATCCCATAAAAAGGCTTTCTCTCTCTCTCTCTCTCTCTCTCTCTCACACACACACACACACACACACACACACACACACACACACACACACACACACACACACAAGATCCAATTCAGTCAACCAGTCTAAATATATTGAATTTGAATCTTACAATGAGATCATCCCATGAAAAGGCTTTCTCTCTCTCTCTCTCTCTCTCTCACACACACACACACACACACACACACACACACACACACACAGGAGAGAGAAAGAAACTTTCTAGGTCAGTCAAGCAGCCTGGGAGCTGCTGAATTTGAATCCACCAATCAGAGAGGCTGTGTACTTTTTCCCGCCAAAACAGGTGCAGGCGTTTTTACGTGTTGTGCCAAAACATAGTGTTTCTGCCATATTGTGGTACTACTACATTACAACATGAATACGGATTAAAGATGAAAGAAACTGGCAACAAATTCCTCCACTACAAACCAGTCTGATACCACTTCTTTGCAGTGTTCACGTTTACTAAGGCACTACCCAAAAGGCGCCACAAGAGGGCACTCCAACACAAGAGATGACCTATGTACACTGATGCACTTAGTAACAGTCAGCCTCCTTGAATTGGCAGAAATACTGTGATTTAGTAGTAATACTATAACATAACAGATATACTGTGATGTTGCAGACATAGTATGTTTTTGCACTACTCATTTGTAGTGAAAAAAATTAGCAATATAAATTACAGGTCTGTGATAGTGTATAAATTTGTAGTGAAAAAAAATGTTGACCAAGGTGGGATTGAACCCACGACCTTTGAGCTGCAGAGCCGTGTCATTACTGATTGCGCCACCTGGAAAGAGGGCAGGCAGCTGAAAAACAAAGAGATCAGCAATCAGAAATAAAAGAGATTTCTGTTGAAAACACCTGAAAAAGCTGGGATTTGTGCTGAAAAGGGTGAAAAAATGAAAATTTTGCTGAAAAGGGGTGAAGAAGCTAAAGTATACCAAATCAAAGTATTTGTGCCAAAACATAGTATTTCTGCCATATTGTGGTATTTGTGCCACAAAAGTTACCACATTACAACATGAATACGGATTAAAGATGAAATAAACTGGCAACAAATTCGTCCACTACAAACCAGTCTGATACCACTTCTTTGCAGTGTTCACGTTTACTAAGACACTACCCAAAAGGCGCCACAAGAGGGCACTCCAACACAAGAGATGACCTATGTACACTGATGCACTTAGTAACAGTCAGCCTCCTTGAATTGGCAGAAATACTGTGATTTAGTAGTAATACTATAACATAACAGATATACTGTGATGTTGCAGACATAGTATGTTTTGCACTACTCATTTGTAGTGAAAAAATTAGCAATATAAATTACAGGTCTGTGATAGTGTATAAATTTGTAGTGAAAAAAAATGTTGACCAAGGTGGGATTGAACCCACGACCTTTGAGCTGCAGAGCCGTGTCATTACTGATTGCGCCACCTGGAAAGAGGGCAGGCAGCTGAAAAACAAAGAGATCAGCAATCAGAAATAAAAGAGATTTCTGTTGAAAACACCTGAAAAAGCTGGGATTTGTGCTGAAAAGGGGTGAAAAAACTCAATTCTGCTGAAGCGGGGTGAAGAAGAGGTGTTGGACTGTTGAGAAGAGTTAAATAAGTTGAACAGATATGTTTGGGTACAGATACTATGATTTGGTAATAATACTGTGTTTTAGCACAACTCCTGAGATTTGATTGAAATAATATGATTTAGAAGAAATATTATGACTTTGTGGAAATACAATGCTTTATCACAAATACCATGATATGGCAAAAATACTATGATTCAGCAGAAATACTATGATTGAGCAGAAGTACTAAGATGTAGTAAAAGTACTTTGATTTAACAGAAATGCAATTATGGAGGAGTAATACTTTAAAATGGGAAAAATATTGATACACACACAGATACACAGAGCCTAAAGGGAAGAGTATTTGTGCCATGGAGTGTTAAGAAGAATCTGAGGTCCATATTAGAAAAGCTGCTAAAATCATAAAACTTTGCAGAATTGTAATAAATGATGAATATGAATTACTTGTCTGTGATAGTGTATTAATTTCTAGGGAAAAAAAAAATGTTGACCAAGGTGGAATTGAACCCGTGATCTTTGGGCTGCTGACCGGCGTCATTACCAACTGTGCCACTGGGAAAGAGAGCAGCGGTTTGGAAAACGGGAGATGAACTGTAAGATTTAGATCGCGGAGAGGCGTAAAACGCCGATTTTGGAGTTACAAAACGTTGTGTAACTCCAAAACTAGGTGGGATAAAGCACAATTCTTGTACTGGGTCAATCAGCAGACTTTGCTGAACTTTCACTGCGATTTTCATTGCTCCTTTTACCTCCATCGCGGAGATATGATGAGAGAAGAAACGGCTTCATTTTCAGAGTTTGAAAAGTGAGAGGAGGACAGATTTCCACCCTCAAACAAACGTAATTTATGGCTTAACAGTAAGATGACTGTAAAACTGCTCTATGATTTACATGAAATACTTTGATTTAGAAGAAATTCTATAATCTAGCAAAAAGCACTACAGCATAGCAGAAGTTATATCACTGAGCAGAATTACTAGGATTTAGCACAAACACTATGATTTGGCTCAAAAATCTTTATTTTGCAGTTATATTATGATTTGGCAGAAATACTATGAGCAGTAATAATATAACAGTACATAATACTGTTATTTTGTGGAAATACAATGCTTTATCACAAATACCATGATATGGCAAAAATACTATGATTCAGCAGAAATACTATGATTGATTGAAGTACTAAGATGTAGTAAAAGTACTTTGATTTAACAGAAATGCAATTATGGAGGAGTAATACTTTAAAATGGGAAAAATATTGATACACACACAGATACACAGAGCCTAAAGGGAAGAGTATTTGTGCCATGGAGTGTTAAGAAGAATCTGAGGTCCATATTAGAAAAGCTGCTAAAATCATAAAACTTTGCAGAATTGTAATAAATGATGAATATGAATTACTTGTCTGTGATAGTGTATTAATTTCTAGGGAAAAAAAAAATGTTGACCAAGGTGGAATTGAACCCGTGATCTTTAGGCTGCCGACCGGCGTCATTACCAACTGTGCCACTGGGAAAGAGAGCAGCGTTTGGAAAACGGGAGATGAACTGTCAGATTTAGATCGCGATGAGAGGCGTAAAACGCCGATTTTGGAGTTACAAAACGTCATGTAACTCCAAAACTAGGTGGGATAAAGCACAATTCTTGTACTGGGTCAATCAGCAGACTTTGCTGAACTTTCACTGCGATTTTCATTGCTCCTTTTACCTCCGTCACGGAGATATGATGAGAGAAGAAACGGCTTCATTTTCAGAGTTTGAAAAGTGAGAGGAGGACAGATTTCCACCCTCAAACAAACGTAATTTATGGCTTAACAGTAAGATGACTGTAAAAACTGCTCTATGATTTACATGAAATACTTTGATTTAGAAGAAATTCTATAATCTAGCAAAAAGCACTACAGCATAGCAGAAGTTATATCACTGAGCAGATTTACTAGGATTTAGCACAAACACTATGATTTGGCTCAAAATCTTTATTTTGCAGTTATATTATGATTTGGCAGAAATACTATGAGCAGTAATAATATATAACAGTACATAATACTGTTATTTTGTGGAAATACAATGCTTTATCACAAATACCATGATATGGCAAAAATACTATGATTCAGCAGAAATACTATGATTGAGCAGAAGTACTAAGATGTAGTAGAAGTACTTTGATTCAGCACAAATACTATTATGGAGGAGTAATACTTTAACATGGGAGAAATATTGATACACACACACATACACAGAGAGCAAAGTGTGCAGAGGCTGTTGAGAGTCTGGGCTTGGCATATCTAGGTCAGCTAAATTGGCTGCACCTGCTGTAATCAGCACTTACACAGACAGACACAGAGAGAGCTATGGGTTTTCTTCAGTGTATTTCTCACATTCAGGACTCCCCTCGAACAAATGGCCATAATTTCCTAACCGTAGGGGCTAGAATGCTCATTCTAACACCATTTTGTTCAGAAGAGATGGGGAATCTGCAGGTCTTCATAATTCAGCGATAAAATATAAATTATTGAAGATATATGACTTCTAATGCACCATAACTGAGTAGAACAAAGCAAAAACTGCCTTGACTTGCCCTCAAACAACGCTTTCTAACTCTAAATCTATTTGGAGTATCAATATCATTTTTTCACCGTAAGAGACAGCAGGCTTTGGTGAACAGTCATGGAAATTTTCAGGTCTCTGTGGAAATCCATCAAAAAGATATGACGAGAGAAAAAAGTGCATCATTTCCAGAGTTTGAAATCTGAAGAAATCTGAGCGAAGGACGAATTTCCTACCCTCAAACAAGTCTAACTCATTTCAGAACGGTAATAGGTGAGAAAGAAATTCTTGAATTGTGAGCGTCAGGAGTGTCTGAAGATATACTGGGACAAGCCTCATGTCTTAACTTTGCTTCGTTAAGGAGATATGACGATTCGAATATGCCTCTCATTACAGAAATCAAGCTGTGATTTTGAACAAGCTCTCCATTGACTTTCTATGGGGATTTTTGAGACTTTGTGTTGGTCTGAGGAGATTTGCCAAATTCTATAAATCTCACAACAATGATGGTGACATTTTCTGAAAGCCAGCAAAATACCTACGTTTTGATGTATAATTTGTGGAAGTTGAGTGAAAATTGAGCAAGTAGCAAGAAGTTGTTCGGACATGAAGAGAAGACTGCAAAACCTTCAGTGGCACACTGGAAGCCAAGTGCATAGCAACCATAACAACGCATGTATTTTGTGAAAAATCACAATTTTGCAACTCAAAACTTAAAGAGGATAAAAGTAAAACGGTAAAAGATTTGAAAAAGCTGATTTATTCCTGAATAGCCCAATAATTTGAGAACATTTTAAAGTTTGAATGGTTGTTCTACGTGAAAGTAGGAAAAAGTAGTTAAGTTTCAAAAACAAGCAAGTTTTAGCAGAATTGCGGAAGTTTCCCATTCATTTCAATGGGACAAATTAAAGGAAAAAGCTTAATATTTTAAAAAGTATAACAGTATAAAATACCAAAAGATATAGCCGGAAAGGGAAAAATTAGCAGAATAGTTTAAAATTTGAGCGGTGAAAATCGGCTGAAAATTGTGGAAGTAGATCCACGGCGAAAAAACGTCGGAAACACCCGGAATAATAATAATAAAGAATAAAGAGAAACAGGAACTCAATAGTGTGGATGCCTCCAGCATCCACACAATAAAGAGAAACAGGAACTCAATAGTGTGGATGCTTAATCAGCATCCACACAACTAGAAAAATTTGCATTTCCTGCGAAAATGCAGTGTGGATGCTGGAACGCTGAAGCTGTCAGCTGAAACTAGCTGAAAAAGCTGAAAAGTTGCAGAAATTGTAAAAACTTTGCAGAAGCAAAGGAACTTTGCTAAAATGTAGTGACTTAGCAGAACTGCAATATCTTAGAGGAAACATAATGCTTGGCAGAAATACAATAGCATAGCAGAACTTAGCAGAAATATTGTAACTTACCAGAAACACGATAACTTCTCAAAAATACAAGAATTTAGGAGAAATTGTATAAGATAACAGAAAGAATATATTTAGCCAAACATTCTTAAACATTACAGAAATACTATGATTTAGAAAAACAGTACAACATAGCAGAAATGCTGTGATTTACCAGAGACACTGTAATATACTATGAATATTTTTATTTTATATGAATACTGTTTTAACAAAAATACTCCAGTTTAGCACAAATATTATAACATAGCAGAAATACTATTCTATAGCAGAAATGCTATATTTAGAAAGAAAAATATAATATAGTAGAAATACTATGATTTAGCAGAAATCCTACAATATAGCTTAATAACAATGATTTAGAAGAGATACTATGATTGAGCAGAATAGTAATAACTTGAGTGAAAATGTTGGAAAGGTAAAATGACAAGCTGAATAAAAGGAACATGGTTAAGTTCGCTGAAAACTATTTGTTATTCACCTGTGAAAAATAAAACAAAAATACATTTAGAAGAAAAACAAATAAGAACAGTCAACAGATACATAAGAAATCAAATATAGATACACAAATGTACAGAGAGAGACACACAGGCAGGGTCTATGCCAGTCAACCAGTCTGAATATATTACCTTTTTATCCAACAATGAGATGCTACCCTAAAAAGGGTCTTTCTGTGTATCTCTCTCTCTCTCTCTCTCTCTCTCTCTCTCACACACACACACACACACACACACACACACACACACACACACAGCAGCAGCAGCAGCAGAAAGTGAACAGGGGCTGTTAACAGCATGTTTCTAGGTCAGTCTTGCAAGCCTGGGAGCTTCTCAATTTGAATCCACCAATCAGAGAGGCTGTGTGCTTTTTCCCGCCAAAACTGGTGCACCAAGTGCAGGCTTTTACACATGCAGCACAGAGAGAGACAGGATTTTTGCAGTCTATTTCTCATAGTGAGAATTCCCCTCAAACAAACAGCCATGAATTTCTAACTGTAGGGGCTAAAACAGTCATTCTTAGACCATTTTATTCAGAAGACATAGGGGAATCTTGAAATGCTGACCACTGAAAATAAAAATATGAAATATTAGAGATATATGACATAGAGAATTGGTTGGCTTAGAAGCCATGGAGGTCCCAATATGCAAATTTAAATGTGCCAGGACTCAGATATGATTGGCTGGCTGAGAAGCCATGAAGGTCCCAATATGCAAATTTGAATGTGCCAGGACTCAGATATGATTGGCTGGCTGGGAAGCCGTCAGGTCCTGATATGTAAATTTGAATATTAGGACTGACTCCTGGGGACCTGGCAGAAATATATAGAAATACAATGATTACCCAGAAATACTGCATTTAGTAGAAATACTATGTTTTAGCACAAATACTATAAAATGGCAGAAATACTATAATTAAGCAGAAATATTATATTAAGTACAAATCCTATAAAATAGCAGAAATAGTATGATTTAGCACAAATGCTGTATTTAGCACAAATCTTATAAAATAGCAGAAATAGTATGATTTAGCAGAAATGCTGTATTTAGCACAAATACTGAAAAGCAGCAGAAATGCTATGACTTAGCACAATAGTAATAACTTAAATAGAAAAATTGGAAAAGCAAAATGGACAGCTGCAAAAGTCCCACAAGCACAGAGAGACACACACAGGATCAAATTCAGTCAACCAGTCTAAATATATTGAATTTAAATCATACAATAAGATGCTCCCATAAAAACTCTCTCGCCCTCTCTCTCTCTCTCTCTCTCTCTCACACACACACACACACACACACACACACACACACACACACACACACAGGAGAGAAAATCAAGTTTCTAGGTCAGTCCAGCAGCCTGGGAGCTGCTAAATTTGAATCCACCAATCAGAGAGGCTGTGTACTTTTTCCCGCCAAAACAGGTGCAGCCGTTTTTACACACACAGAGCACAGAGACAGGATTTCTGCAGTGAATTTCTCATAGTGAGGATTCCTCTCAAACAAATGGCCATAATTTCCTAACCGTAGGGGCTAGAACAGTCATTCTTACACCGTTTTGTTCAGAAGAGATGGGGGAATCTTAAAGTGTTGACAATTTATCATTAAAATATGAATTATTGAAGATATTTGACTTCTAATGCACCATAACTGAGTAGAGGCAAGCGAAATCTGCCTTGACTTGCCCTCAAACAACGCTTTCTAACTCTAAATCTATTTGGAGTATAGATATCATTCTTTCACCGTAAGAGACAGCAGGCTTTGGTGAACAGTCATGGAAATTTTCAGGTCTCTGTGGAAATCCAACAAAAAGTTATGACGAGAGAAAAAAGTCGTTCATTTCCAGAGTTTGAAATCTGAAGAAATCTGAGCGAAGGACGAATTTCCTACCCTCAAACAAGTCTAACTCATTTCAGAACGGTAATAGGTGAGAAAAAAATTCCTGAATTGTGAGCGTCAGGAGTGTCTGAAGATATACTGGGACAAGCCTTATGTCTTAACTTTGCTTCGTTAAGGAGATATGGCGATTCGAAAATGCCTCTCATTACAGAAATCAAGCTGTGATTTTGAACAAGCTCTCCATTGACTTTCTATGGAGAGTTTTGCGACTTTGTGTTGGTCTGAGGAGATTTGCCAAAATTCTATAAATCTCACAACCATGATAGTGACATTTTCGGAAAGCCAGCAAAAATACCTACGTTTTGATGTATAATTTGTGGAAGTTGAGTGAAAATTGAGCAAGTAGCAAGAAG
This sequence comes from Oreochromis aureus, assembly GCF_013358895.1. NCBI lineage: Eukaryota > Metazoa > Chordata > Actinopteri > Cichliformes > Cichlidae > Oreochromis > Oreochromis aureus. The sequence goes on from NW_024108927.1 coordinate 28,654, forward strand.
TTGTTCGGGACATGAAGAGAAGACTGCAAAACCTTCAGTGGCACACTGGAAGCCAAGTGCATAGCAACCATAACAACGCATGTATTTTCTGAAAAATCATAATTTTGCAACTCAAAACTAAAAGAGGATAAGATGAAAACGGTAACAGATATGAAAAAGCTGAATCATTAATGAATAGCCCAATAATTTGTGAACATTTTAAAGTTTGAATGGTTGTTCTAGGTGAAAGTATGACAAAGTAGTTAGGTTTCAAAAACAGGCAAGTTTTAGCAGAATTGCGGAAGATTTCCATTCATTTCAATGGGACAAAAATTGCATAAAAAGCTTAATATTTTAAAAAGTATAATAGCAGAAAATACCAAAAGTCATTGCGGAATTAGCAGAAATAGCAGAATAGTTTAAAATTTGAACGGTGAAAATCGGCTGAAAATTGTGGAAGTAGATCCACGGCGAAAAAACGTCTGGAAGCAACTTGAAGAATAATAATAATAATAATAAAGAATAAAGAGAAACAGGAACTCAATAGTGTGGATGCCTCCAGCATCCACACAACTAGAAAAATTTGCATTTCCTGCGAAAATGCAGTGTGGATGCTTTAAAGCTGAAGCTTTCTGCTGAAACTAGCTGAAAAAGCTGAGAAGTTGCAGAAATTGTAAAAGCTTTGCAGAAGCAAAGGAACTTTGCTAAAATGTAGTAACTTAGCAGAACTGCAATATCTTAGAGGAAACATAATACTTGGCAGAAATACAATAGCATAGCAGAACTTAGCAGAAATATTGTAACTTACCAGAAACACGATAACTTCTCAAAAATACAAGAATTTAGGAGAAATAGTATAAGATAACAGAAAGAATATATTTAGCCAAACATTCTTAAACATTACAGAAATACTATGATTTAGAAAAACAGTACAACATAGCAGAAATGCTGTGATTTACCAGAGACACTGTAATATACTATGAATATTGTAATTTTATATAAATACTATGTTTTAGCAAAAATACTCCAGTTTAGCACAAATATTATAATATAGCAGAAACACTATTCTATAGCAGAAATGCTATATTTAGAAAGAAAAAATATAATATAGTAGAAATACTATGATTTAGCTGAAATCCTACAATATAGCTTAATAACAATGATTTAGAACAGATAATATGATTGAGCAGAATAGTAATAACTTAAGTGAAAATATTGGAAAGGTAAAATGATAAGCTGAATAAAAAGGAACATGGTTAAGTTCGCTCAAAACTAAATTTTTGTTCACCTGTGAAAAAATAAAATAAAAATTCATTTAGAAAAAAAAAAAAAGAAGAAAAGCCAACAGATACACAAAATCAAATATGGATACACAAATCACCAAATACACAGAAAATCAAATATGGATACACAAATGTACAGTGAGAGACACACACAAACAGGGTCTATGCCAGTCAACCAGTCTGAATATATTATATTTTTATCGACCAATGAGATGCTGCCCTAAAAAGGTCTTTGTGTGTGTCTTTCTTTCTCTCTCTCTCTCTCTCTCTCTCTCTCTCACACACACACACACACACACACACACACACACACACACACACACACACAGCAGCAGCAGCAGCAGCAAGTGAACAGGGGCTGTTAACAGCATGTTTCTAGGTCAGTCAAACAGCTGTGAGCTTCTCAATTTGAATCCACCAATCAGAGAGGTTGTGTGCTTTTTCCCGCCAAAACTGGTGCACCAAGTGCAGGCTTTTACACATGCAGCACAGAGAGAGACAGGATTTTTGCAGTCTATTTCTCATAGTGAGGACTCCCCTCAAACAAACAGCCATAAATTCCTAACCGTAGGGGCTAAAACGGTCATTCTTAGACCGTTGTGTTCAGACGACATGGGGAATCTTGAAATGTTGACCATTTGAAATACAAATATGAAATATTAGAGATATATGACATAGATGATTGGTGGGCTTAGAAGCCACGAAGGTCCCAATATGCAAATTTAAATGTGCCAGGACTCAGATATGATTGGCTGGCTGGGAAGCCATGAAGGTAACAATATGCAAATATGAATGTGCCAGGACCCAGATATGATTGGCTGGCTGGGAAGCCATGAAGGTCCCAATATGCAAATTTGAATGTGCCAGGACTCAGATATGATTGGCTGGCTGGGAAGCCGTGCATGACTTGATATGTCAATTTGAAAATTACAGTCCTCACAGAGGATTGGCTTCCTGAGGAGCTGGCAGGAATACATAGAAATACTATGATTACCCAGAAATACTGCGTTTAGTAGAAATACTATGTTTTAGCACAAATACTATAATTAAGCAGAAATATTATATTAAGTACAAATCCTATAAAATAGCAGAAATAGTATGATTTAGCACAAATGCTGTATTTAGCACAAATCTTATAAAATAGCAGAAATAGTATGATTTAGCAGAAATGCTGTATTTAGCACAAATACTGAAAAGCAGCACAAATGCTATGACTTAGCACAATAGTAATAACTTAAATAGAAAAATTGGAAAAGCAAAATGGACAGCTGCAAAAGTCCCACAAGCACAGAGAGACACACACAGGATCAAATTCAGTCAACCAGTCTAAATATATTGAATTTAAATCATACAATAAGATGCTCCCATAAAAACTCTCTCTCGCCCTCTCTCTCTCTCTCTCTGTCTCACACACACACACACACACACACACACACACACACACACACACACACACAGGAGAGAGGAGCAACTTTCTAGGTCATTCAAGCAGCCTGGGAGCTGCTAAATTTGAATCCACCAATCAGAGAGGCTGTGTACTTTTTCCCGCCAAAACTGGTGCACTAAGTTCAGGCCTTTACACATGCAGCACAGAGAGAGACAGGATTTTTGCAGTCTATTTCTCATAGTGAGAATTCCCCTCAAACAAACAGCCATAAATTTCTAACCGTAGGGGCTAAAACAGTCATTCTTAGACCATTTTATTCAGAAGACATAGGGGAATCTTGAAATGCTGACCATTTAAAATAAAAATATGAAATATTAGAGATATATGACATAGATGATTGGTGGGCTTAGAAGCCATGAATGTCCCAATATGCAAATTTAAATGTGCCAGGACTCAGATATGATTGGCTGGCTGGGAAGCCATGAAGGCAACAATATGCAAATTTAAATGTGCCAGGACTCAGATATGATTGGCTGGCTGGGAAGCCATGAAGGTCCCAATATGCAAATTTGAATGTGCCAGGACTCAGATATGATTGGCTGGCTGGGAAGCCGTGCATGACTTGATATGTCAATTTGAAAATTACAGTCCTCACAGAGGATTGGCTTCCTGAGGAGCTGGCAGGAATACATAGAAATACTATGATTACCCAGAAATACTGCGTTTAGTAGAAATACTATGTTTTAGCACAAATACTATAATTAAGCAGAAATATTATATTAAGTACAAATCCTATAAAATAGCAGAAATAGTATGATTTAGCACAAATGCTGTATTTAGCACAAATCTTATAAAATAGCAGAAATAGTATGATTTAGCAGAAATGCTGTATTTAGCACAAATACTGAAAAGCAGCACAAATGCTATGACTTAGCACAATAGTAATAACTTAAATAGAAAAATTGGAAAAGCAAAATGGACAGCTGCAAAAAGTCCCACAAGCACAGAGAGACACACACAGGATCAAATTCAGTCAACCAGTCTAAATATATTGAATTTAAATCATACAATAAGATGCTCCCATAAAAACTCTCTCTCGCCCTCTCTCTCTCTCTCTCTCTGTCTCACACACACACACACACACACACACACACACACACACACACACACACAGGGAGAGAAAATCAAGTTTCTAGCTCAGTCAAGCAGCCTGGGAGCTGCTAAATTTGAATCCACCAATCAGAGAGGCTGTGTACTTTTTCCCGCCAAAACAGGTGCAGCCGTTTTTACACACACAGAGCACAGAGACAGGATTTCTGCAGTGAATTTCTCATAGTGAGGATTCCTCTCAAACAAATGGCCATAATTTCCTAACCGTAGGGGCTAGAACGGTCATTCTTACACCGTTTTGTTCAGAAGAGATGGGGGAATCTTAAAGTGTTTACACTTTATCATTAAAATCTGAATTATTGAAGATATTTGACTTCTAATGCACCATAACTGAGTAGAGGCAAAGCGAAAACTGCCTTGACTTGCCCTCAAACAATGCTTTCTAACTCTAAATCTATTTGGAGTATCGATATCATTCTTTCACCGTAAGAGACAGCAGGATTTGGTGAACAGTCATGGAAATTTTCAGGTCTCTGTGGAAATCCATCAAAAGATATGACGAGAGAAAAAGTGGTTCATTTCAGAGTTTGAAATCTGAAGAAATCTGAGCGAGAGATGAATTTCCTACCCTCAAACAAACCCAATTCATGGCCAAATGGTAATAGGTGAGAAAGAAATTCTTGAATTGTGAGCATCAGGAGTGTCTGAAGATATATTGGCACAAGCCTCATGTCTTAAATTTGCTGCGTTGAGATATGACGATTTGAAAATGCCTCTCATTAGAGAAATCCAGTGGAGATTTTGAACAAGCTCTCCATTGACTTTCTATGCAGTTTTCAGACTTTGTGTTGGTGTGAGGAGATTTGCCAAAATTCTATTATACAGAAACTGTAATCAGCACATATACTGTAACATTTTAGAAATTTCTCCACTTAGTAGTAATACTATAACATAACACAAATGTTATGATGAGTTGAGCGGCTGGTACTCTGGTGCAGTCAGCACAATCTGGAGCTGAACACTCTTAAAACTGTAGCGATGACAGTGGACTTCAGGAGACATCCTCAACTCTGCCCCCCTCATCATATCAGACAGCCCTGTGTCGACTGTGGAGATCTTCAAGTTGCTGGGTACCACCATCTCCCAGGACCTGAAGTGGGAGACCAACATCAACTCCATCCTCAAAAAGACCCAGCAGAGGATGTACTTCCTGAGACAACTGGGGAAGTACAGTCTTCCACAGGAGCTGCTGATCCAGCTCTACACTGCAGTCATTGAGTCTGTCCTGTGCTCCTCCATCACAGTCTGGTATGGTGCAGCCACTAAACAGGACAGGTGCAGACTGCAGCGGACTGTACGGGCAGCAGAAAGGATCATCGGCGCCCCCCTGCCCTCCATCCAGGATCTGTACCTCTCAGGAAACGGGCAGGGAAAATCATCACAGACCCCTCACACCCTGGACACAGACTTTTTGATCTGCTGCCCTCTGGCAGACGGTACAGAAGCCTGCAGACCAGGACCACCCGACACAGGAACAGTTTCTTTCCCCTCACCATCTCCCTTCTAAACAGTTGAACTGTCACACTGCTCCCACTGCCAGACTGCAACTGCACCTTATGTACATTCTGTAGTATTCATTCCACCTCATTTCATTTCTGTATTTTATGTATATACGTTTAGATTAGTTATTTATAGTTGGTTTACACAGCTTTGTGTATGTATGTGTATGCATGTGTAATGTATATATAGATACGTGTGTGTGTGGGTGTGTGTGTGTGTGTGTGTGTGTGTGTGTGTGTGTGTGTGAGATTTACATTGCTGTGCTCGAGAGCCACCATCTACCGGAACCAAATTCCTTGTATTTGTCTGCACATATACTTGGCCAATAAACACGATTCTGATGATTTGGCACAAAACCATGATTTGGCAAAAATACTATGATTTAGCAGAAATACTATGATTGAGCAGAAGTACTAAGATGTAGTAAAAGTACTTTGATTTAAGAGAAATCAATTATGGAGGAGTAATACTTTAAAATGGGAGAAATATTGATACACACACACATTCACAGAGCCTAAAGGGAAGAGTATTTGTGCCATGGAGTGTTAAGAAGAATGTGAGGTCCATATTAGAAAAGCTGGTAAAAAGTTTTGAGAATTGTAATAAATGATGAATATGAATTAGTGGTCTGTGATAGTGTATTAATTTGTAGGGCAAAAAACGTGTTGTCCGAGGTGGAGTTGAACCTGCGACCTTTGTGTTGTAGAGCTGTGTCATTACCAGCTGCGCCACTGGGAAAGACAGGGAGCCCTTGGGGAACAGGGTGATGAGCAGTCAGAATTAGATCGCGGTGAGAGGCAAAGAGCGCCGTTTTTTGGAGTTATAAAACGTCATGTAACTCAAAAACTAGGTGGACTAGAAGCATAATTCTTGTACTGGGTGAATCAGCGGACTTTGGTGTACTTTGACTGCGATTTTCATTGCTCTTTGTACATCCGTCGCTGAGATATGACGAGAGAAGAAACGGCAGACTTCAGATATGATTGGCTGGCTGGGAAGCCATGCAGGCCCTGATATGTACATTTGAATGTCTCAGTCCTCACAGAGGACCTGGCAAAAATATATAGAAATAGTATGATTAAGCATAAATACTACATTTAGCAGAAATACTGTATTAAGCACAAATCGTATAAAAAAAGCAAAAATACTATATTAAGCAATATAAATATCCTATAAAAATCCTATAAAAAGCAAAAATACTGTAATATGATTTGGTAGAAAAACTATAATTAATCAGAAATACTATATTTGGCAGAAATACTGTAATCAGCACATATACTGTAACATTTTAGAAATTTCTCCACTTAGTAGTAATACTATAACATAACACAAATGTTATGATGAGTTGAGCGGCTGGTACTCTGGTGCAGTCAGCACAATCTGGAGCTGAACACTCTTAAAACTGTAGAGATGACAGTGGACTTCAGGAGACATCCCTCAACTCTGCCCCCTCATCATATCAGACAGCCCTGTGTCGACTGTGGAGATCTTCAAGTTGCTGGGTACCACCATCTCCCAGGACCTGAAGTGGGAGACCAACATCAACTCCATCCTCAAAAAGACCCAGCAGAGGATGTACTTCCTGAGACAACTGGGGAAGTACAGTCTTCCACAGGAGCTGCTGATCCAGCTCTACACTGCAGTCATTGAGTCTGTCCTGTGCTCCTCCATCACAGTCTGGTATGGTGCAGCCACTAAACAGGACAGGTGCAGACTGCAGCGGACTGTACGGGCAGCAGAAAGGATCATCGGCGCCCCCCCTGCCCTCCATCCAGGATCTGTACCTCTCAAGAACCAGGAAACGGGCAGGAAAATCATCACAGACCCCTCACACCCTGGACACAGACTTTTTGATCTGCTGCCCTCTGGCAGACGGTACAGAAGCCTGCAGACCAGGACCACCCGACACAGGAACAGTTTCTTTCCCTCGCCATCTCCCTTCTAAACAGTTGAACTGTCACACTCCTCCCACTGCCAGACTGCAACTGCACCTTATGTACATTCTGTAGTATTCATTCCACCTCATTTCATTTCTGTATTTTATGTATATACGTTTAGATTAGTTATTTATAGTTGGTTTACACAGCTTTGTGTATGTATGTGTATGCATGTGCAATGTATATATAGATACGTGTGTGTGTGTGTGTGTGTGTGTGTGTGTGTGTGTGTGTGTGTGTGTGTGTGTGTGTGTGTGATTTACATTGCTGTGCTCGAGAGCCACCATCTACGGAACCAAATTCCTTGTATTTGTATGCACATATACTTGGCCAATAAACATGATTCTGATGACTGGGCACAAAAACCATGATTTAGCAGAAATACTATGATTGAGCAGAAGTACTAAGATGTAGTAAAAGTACTTTGATTTAAGAGAAATCAATTATGGAGGAGTAATACTTTAAAATGGGAGAAATATTGATACACACACACATTCACAGAGCCTAAAGGGAAGAGTATTTGTGCCATGGAGTGTTAAGAAGAATGTGAGGTCCATATTAGAAAAGCTGGTAAAAGTTTTGAGAATTGTAATAAATGATGAATATGAATTAGTGGTCTGTGATAGTGTATTAATTTGTAGGGCAAAAACATGTTGTCCAAGGTGGAGTTGAACCCACGACTTTTGGGTTGCAGACCTGTGTCATTACCAGCTGCGCCACTGGGAGAGACAGTGAGCACCTGGAAAACAGGGTGATGAGCAGTCAGAATTAGATCGCGGTGTGAGGCAAAGAGCGCCGTTTTTTGGAGTTACAAAACGTGGTGTAACTCCAAAACTAGGTGGACTAGGAGCATAATTCTTGTACTGGGTGAATCAGCGGACTTTGGTGTACTTTGACTGCGATTTTCATTACTCTTTGTACATCCGTCGCTGAGATATGACGAGAGAAGAAACTGCAGACCTCAGATATGATTGGCTGGCTGGGAAGCTGGCAGAAATATATAGTAATAGTGTGATTAAGCATAAATACTACATTTAGCAGAAATACTGTATTAAGCACAAATCCTATAAAAAGCAGAAATACTATATTAAGCACAAATCCTATAAAAGCAGAAATACTATATTAAGCAATATAAAAATCCTATAAAATGGTATAAAAAGCAAAAATACTGTAATATGATTTGGTAGAAAAACTATAATTAATCAGAAATACTATACTGGGTAGAAATACTATATTTAGCACAAATCTTATAAAATAGCAGAAATAGTATGATTCAGCACAATAGTAATAACTTAAACAGAAAAACTGGAAAAGCAAAATGGACAGCTGAAAAATGCTGAACATGCTAAGGGTCCTTCAAATGTACTTGTTAAATGAAAAAAAAAAGCAAGCAAAAAAAGTGTAACAGTCACACAATCAGAAATATGGAAACATATGGAAACACACATGCACAGAGAGACACACACAGATCAAATTCAGTCAACCAGTCTAAATATATTGAATTTAAATCATACAATAAGATGCTCCCATAAAAACTCTGTCTCGCCTCTCTTTTCTCTCTCTCTCACACACACACACACACACACACACACACACACACACACACACACACACACACACAGGAGAGAAGTAAGTTTCTAGCTCAGTCAAGCAGCCTGGGAGCTGCTGAATTTAAATCCACCAATCAGAGAGGCTGTGCACTTTTTCCCGCCAAAACAGGTGCATGCAGCACAGAGAGACACAGGATTTTTGCAGTCTATTTCTCATAATGACGACTCCCCTCAAACAAATGACCATAATTTCCTAACTATAGGGGCTAGAACGGTCATTCTTACACCGTTTTGTTCAGAAGAGATGGGGAATCTTAAAGTGTTGACAATGTATCATTAAAATATGAATTATTAAAGATATTTGACTTCTAATGCACCATAACTGAGTAGAGCAAAGCAAAAACTGCCTTGACTTGCCCTCAAACAACGCTTTCTAACTCTAAATCTATTTGGAGTATTGATATCATTCTTTCACCGTAAGAGACAGCAGGCTTTGGTGAACAATCATGGAAATTTTCAGGTCTCTGTGGAAATCCAACAAAAAGTTATGACGAGAGAAAAAAGTGGTTCATTTCAGAGTTTGAAATCTGAAGAAATCTGAGCGAAGGGCGAATTTCCTACGCTCAAACAAGTGTAACTCATCTCAGAACGGTAATAGGTGAGAAAAAAAATTCTTGAATTGTGAGCGTCAGGAGTGTCTGAAGATATACTGGGACAAGCCTCATGTTTTAACTTCGCTTCGTTAAGGAGATATGACGATTCGAATATGCCTCTCATTACAGAAATCAAGCGGTGATTTTGAACAAACTCTCCATTGACTTTCTATGGAGAGTTTTCAGACTTTGTGTTGCTCTGAGGAGATTTGCCAAAATTCTATAAGTCTCACAACAATGATGGTGACATTTTCGGAAAGCCAGCAAAAATACCCTACGTTTTGATGTATAATTTGTGGAAGTTGAGTGAAAATTGAGCAAGTAGCAAGAAGTTGTTCGGACATGAAGAGAAGACTATGAAACCTACAGTGGCACACTGGAAGCCAAGTGCATAGCAACCATAACAACGCATGTATTTTGTGAAAATCACAATTTTCCAACTCAAAACTTTAAGAGGCATAAAAATAAAACGGTAAAAGATTTGAAAAATCTGATTTATTCCTGAATAGCCCAATAATTTGAGAACATTTTAAAGTTTGAATGGTTGTTCTACGTGAAAGTAGGAAAAAGTAGTTAAGTTTCAAAAACAAGCAAAATTTAGCAGAATTGCAGAAGTTTCCCATTCATTTCAATGGGACAAATTAAAGGAAAAAAGTAGAATATTTTAAAAAGTATAACAGTAATAAACACCAAAAGATATAGCGATCATTAGCAGAAATAGCAGAATAGTTTAAAATTTGAACGGTGAAAATCGGCTGAAAATTGTGGAAGTAGTTAAGTGCCAAAAAAAGTGAAAAAGTGGCAACTAGAATAATAATAATAAAGTATAAAGAATAAAGAGAAACAGGAACTCAATAGTGTGGATGCTTAAAGCATCCACACAATAAAGAATAAAGAGAAACAGGAAAACAATAGTGTGGATGCCTCCAGCATCCACACAACTAGAAAAATTTGCATTTCCTGCGAAAATGCAGTGTGGATGCTGTAAAGCTGAAGCTGTCAGCTGAAACTAGCTGAAAAAGCTGAAAAGTTGCAGAAGTTGTAAAACCTTTGCAAAAATTGTAATAACTTTGCAGAAGCATAAGAACTTAGCAAAATGTAATTACTTAGCAGAACTGCAATAACGTAAAGAAAACATAATACTTGGCAGAAATACAATAACATAGCAGAACTTAGCAGCAGAAATTAGAATAAATATTGTAACTTAGCAGAAACAAGATAACTTTTCAGAAATACAGGATTTTAGCAAACATGGTACAAGATTACATAGATACTTTATTTAAACAAAATACCTAAACATTGCACAAATACTGTGATTTAGGACAAATACTACAACATAGCAGAAATGCTGTAATTCAGCAAATATATTATGCTATGGCACAAATAGAAAGAATATGCTCAAATACTATGATTTTGCTCAAATAATATGATTAAGCAATAATACTAAGATTTAGCAGAAATACTGTATTTAGCACAAACACCGAAAAGTAGCAGAAATACTGTAATTTAGCATAATAGTAATAACTTGCACAATTACAAATATGGACATGGTAAATGGCCTGTATTTATATAGCGCTTTTATGGTCCCTAAGGACCCCAAAGCTCTTTACATATCCAATCATTCACCCATTCACACACTGGTGATGGCAAGCTACGTTGTAGCCACAGCCACCCTGGGCGCACTGACAGAGGCGAGGCTGCTGGACACTGGCGCCACCGGGCCCTCTGACCACCACCAGTAGACAACGAGTGAAGTGTCTTGCCCAAAGACACAACGACCGAGACTGTCCGAGCCGGGCCTCGAACCGGTAACCTTCCGATTACAAGGCGAACTCCCAACTTTTGAGCCACGATCGCCCCCATATATGGAAACACACATGCACAGAGACACACACAGGATCCAATTCAATCAACCAGTGTAAATATATTGATTTTAAATCACACAATAAGATACACCCATAAAAAGGCTCTCTCTCTCTCTCACTCTGTCATACATACACACACACACACACACACACACACACACACAGCAGCAGAAGCAAGTGAACAAACAGGGCTGTACATACAGTGTTTCCTGTATGTTTCTAGGTGGGTCAAAAAAGCCTGGAGCTGCTTAATTTGAATCCACCAATCAGAAAGGCTATGTACTTTTTCCGCGCCAAAACAGGTGCACCTGTTTTTACACACGCAACACAGAGACAGGATTTGTGCAGTCTATTTTTCATAGTGAGGACTCCTCTCAAACAAATGGCTATAATTTCCTTACCAGCTGCCCCACTGGGAAAGACAGTGAGCTCTTGGGAAACGGGGTGATGAGCAGTCAGAATTAGATCGCGGTGAGAGGCAAAGAGCGCCGTTTTTTGGAGTTACAAAACGTCGTGTAACTCCAAAACTAGGTGGACTAGAAGCATAATTCTTGTACTGGGTGAATCAGCGGACTTTGGTGTACTTTGACTGCGATTTTCATTACTCTTTGTACATCCGTCGCTGAGATATGACGAGAGAAGAAACGGCAGACCTCAGATATGATTGGCTGGCTGGGAAGCTGGCAGGAATATATAGTAATAGTGTGATTAAGCATAAATACTACATTTAGCAGAAATACTGTATTAAGCACAAATCCTATAAAAAGCAGAAATACTATATTAAGCACAAATCCTATAAAAAGCAGAAATACTATATTAAGCAATATAAAAATCCTATAAAATGGTATAAAAAGCAAAATACTGTAATATGATTTGGTAGAAAACTATAATTAATCAGAAATACTATATTTGGCAGAAATACTGTAATCAGCACATATACTGTAACATGACAGAAATTCCTCCACTTAGTAGTAATACTATAACATAACACAAATGTTATGATGAGTTGAGCGGCTGGTACTCTGGTGCAGTCAGCACAATCTGGAGCTGAACACTCTTAAAACTGTAGAGATGACAGTGGACTTCAGGAGACATCCTCAACTCTGCCCCCTCATCATATCAGACAGCCCTGTGTCGACTGTGGAGATCTTCAAGTTGCTGGGTACCACCATCTCCCAGGACCTGAAGTGGGAGACCAACATCAACTCCATCCTCAAAAAGACCCAGCAGAGGATGTACTTCCTGAGACAACTGGGGAAGTACAGTCTTCCACAGGAGCTGCTGATCCAGTTCTACACTGCAGTCATTGAGTCTGTCCTGTGCTCCTCCATCACAGTCTGGTATGGTGCAGCCACTAAACAGGACAGGTGCAGACTGCAGCGGACTGTACGGGCAGCAGAAAGGATCATCGGCGCCCCCTGCCCTCCATCCAGGATCTGTACCTCTCAAGAACCAGGAAACGGGCAGGAAAATCATCACAGACCCCTCATACCCTGGACACAGACTTTTTGATCTGCTGCCCTCTGGCAGACGGTACAGAAGCCTGCAGACCAGGACCACCCGACACAGGAACAGTTTCTTTCCCTCATCATCTCCCTTCTAAACAGTTGAACTGTCACACTCCTCCCACTGCCAGACTGCAACTGCACCTTATGTACATTCTGTAGTATTCATTCCACCTCATTTCATTTTGTATTTTATGTATATACGTTTAGATTAGTTATTTATAGTTGGTTTACACAGCTTTGTGTATGTATGGGTATGCATGTGTAATGTATATATAGATACGTGTGTGTGTGGGTGCGTGTGTGTGTGTGTGTGTGTGTGTGTGTGTGTGTGTGTGTGTGGCGTGTGTGTGTGTGTGTGTGAGATTTACATTGCTGTGCTCGAGAGCCACCATCTACGGAACCAAATTCCTTGTATTTGTATGCACATATACTTGGCCAATAAACATGATTCTGATGACTTGGCACAAAACCATGATTTAGCAGAAATACTATGATTGAGCAGAAGTACTAAGATGTAGTAAAAGTACTTTGATTTAAGAGAAATCAATTATGGAGGAGTAATACTTTAAAATGGGAGAAATATTGATACACACACACATTCACAGAGCCTAAAGGGAAGAGTATTTGTGCCATGGAGTGTTAAGAAGAATGTGAGGTCCATATTAGAAAAGCTGGTAAAAGTTTTGAGAATTGTAATAAATGATGAATATGAATTAGTGGTCTGTGATAGTGTATTAATTTGTAGGGCAAAAAAACATGTTGTCCAAGGTGGAGTTGAACCCACGACCTTTAGGTTGCAGACCTGTGTCATTGCCAGCTGCCCCACTGGGAAAGACAGTGAGCACTTGGGAAACAGGGTGATGAGCAGTCAGAATTAGATCGCGGTGTGAGGCAAAGAGCGCCGTTTTTTGGATTTACAAAACGTCGTGTAACTCCAAAACTAGGTGGACTAGGAGCATAATTCTTGTACTGGGTGAATCAGCGGACTTTGGTGTACTTTGTACATCCGTCGCTGAGATATGACGAGAGAAGAAACTGCAGACCTCAGATATGATTGGCTGGCTGGGAAGCTGGCAGAAATATATAGTAATAGTGTGATTAAGCATAAATACTACATTTAGCAGAAATACTGTATTAAGCACAAATCCTATAAAAAGCAGAAATACTATATTAAGCACAAATCTTATAAAAAGCAGAAATACTATATTAAGCAATATAAAATCCTATAAAAATGGTATAAAAAGCAAAAATACTGTAATATGATTTGGTAGAAAACTATAATTAATCAGAAATACTATACTGGGTAGAAATACTATATTTAGCACAAATCTTATAAAATAGCAGAAATAGTATGATTCAGCACAATAGTAATAACTTAAACAGAAAAATTGGAAAAGCAAAATGGACAGCTGAAAAAATGCTGAACATGCTAAGGGTCCTTCAAATGTACTTGTTAAATGAAAAAAAAAACTCAGCAAAAAAGTGTAACACTCACACAATCACAAATATGGAAACATATGGAAACACACATGCACAGAGAGACACACAGGATCAAATTCAGTCAACCAGTCTAAATATATTGAATTTAAATCATACAATAAGATGCTCCCATAAAAACTCTGTCTCGCCTCTCTTTCTCTCTCTGTCACACACACACACACACACACACACACACACACACACACACACATATAGGGAGAGACAAGCAAGTTTCTAGGTCAGTCAAGCAGCCTGGGAGCTGCTAAATTTGAATCCACCAATCAGAGAGGCTGTGTACTTTTTCCCGCCAAAACAGGTGCAGCCGTTTTACACACACTCAGCACAGAGAAAGACAGGATTTCTGCAGTGTATTTCTCATAGTGAGGATTCCTCTCAAACAAATGGCCATAATTTCCTAACCGTAGGGGCTAGAACGGTCATTCTTACACCGTTTTGTTCAGAAGAGATGGGGAATCTTAAAGTGTTTACACTTTATCATTAAAATATGAATTATTAAAGATATTTGACTTCTAATGCACCATAACTGAGTAGAGGCAAGCGAAAACTGCCTTGACTTGCCCCCAAACAAAGCTTTCTAACTCTAAATCTATTTGGAGTATTGATATCATTCTTTCACCGTAAGAGACAGCAGGCTTTGGTGAACAGTCATGGAAATTTTCAGGTCTCTGTGGAAATACATCAAAAAGATATGACGAGAGAAAAAAAAGTGCCTCATTTCCAGAGTTTGAAATCTGAAGAAATCTGAGCGAGGGACAAATTTCCTACCCTCAAACAAACCCAATTCATGGCCAAATGGTAATAGGTGAGAAAGAAATTCTTGAATTGTGAGCGTCAGGAGTGTCTGAAGATATACTGGGACAAGCCTCATGTTTTAACTTCGCTTCGTTAAGGAGATATGACGATTCGAATATGCCTCTCATTACAGAAATCAAGCGGTGATTTTGAACAAGCTCTCCATTGACTTTCTATGGAGAGTTTTGCGACTTTGTGTTGGTCTGAGGAGATTTGCCAAAATTCTATAAATCTCACAACAATGATGGTGACATTTTCTGAAAGCCAGCAAAAATACCTACGTTTTGATGTATAATTTGTGTGGGTTGAGTGAAAATTGAGCGAGTAACAAGAAGTTGTTCGGACATGAAGAGAAAATTGCCAAAGGTACAGTGGCTCACTTAGAACCAAGTGCATAGCAACCATAACAACGCATGTATTTTGTGAAAATCACAAAGATGAAACTCAAAACTTAAAGAGGGATAAGATGAAAACGGTAACAGATATGAAAAAGCTGAATCATTCATGAATAGCCCAATAATTTGTGAACATTTTAAAGTTTGAATGGTTGTTCTAGGTGAAAGTAGGAAAAAGTAGTTAAGTTTCAAAAACAAGCAAGTTTTAGCAGAATTATGGAAGTTTCCATTCATTTCAATGGGACAAATTAAAGGAAAAAAGCTTAATATTTTAAAAAGTATAAGAGCAGAAAATACCAAAAG
>NW_024108927.1:44975-59511 GCF_013358895.1 Oreochromis aureus
GTGTTGGTCTGAGGAGATTTGCCAAAATGCTATAAATCCCACAACAATGATAGTGACATTTTCTGAAAGCCAGCAAAAATACCTACGTTTGATGTATAATTTGTGGAAGTTGAATGAAAATTGAGCAAGTAGCAAGAAGTTGTTCGGACATGAAGAGAAGACTGCAAAACCTTCAGTGGCACACTGGAAGCCAAGTGCATAGCAACCATAACAACGCATGTATTTTGTGAAAATCACAATTTTGCAACTGAAAACTTTAAGAGGCATAAAAGTAAAATGGTAAAAGATTTGAAAAAGCTGATTTATTCCTGAATAGCCCAATAATTTGAGAACATTTTTAAAGTTTGAATGGTTGTTCTACGTGAAAATATGACAAAGTAGTTAAGTTTCAAAACAAGCAAGTTTTAGCAGAATTATGGAAGTTTCCCATTCATTTCAATGGGACAAATTAAAGGAAAAAAGCTTAATATTTTAAAAAGTATAACAGTATAAAATACCAAAAGATATAGCCATCATTAGCAGAAATAGCAGAATAGTTTAAAATTTGAACGGTGAAAATCGGCTGAAAATTGTGGAAGTAGATCCACGGCGAAAAACGTACGGAAGCGACGAGAATAATAACTAGAAAAATTTGCATTTCCTGCGAAAATGCTGTGTGGATGCCTTAACGCTGAAGCTGTCTGCTGAAAAGCTGAAAAAGATGAAAAGTTGCAAAAAGTTGTATGGTGGCGAAAAAAACATTGCCCTGAGCAGGATTCGAACCTGGCCCTCCTGGTCTCAAGGCGGCGATTTATCTCACTGAGCCAAACTCACTCTTGCAAAAAATAGGTGGAGAGACTCACAATTCTGCTGAAATGAGCAGAAGCTGCTCAAACTTCTGCAGAAAAGAGGTGAATCAACAGAATTTCTGCAGAAAAGAGGTAAAGAAGCAGAAAGTTGCACTGAAAAGAGATGAATCAGCAGAATTTCTGCTCAAAAGTGTTTTTTCTGAAAACAGCTGAGATTTGTGCTAATAACAGGTGAAAAGGCTGAAAATTTTGCAGAAGAGGTGAATAAACAGAATTTTCAGCAGAATTCTGCTGAAAAGATGTTTTTGCTGAAAATAGCTGAAAAAGCTGGGATTTGTGCTGAAAAAAAA
Source organism: Oreochromis aureus (assembly GCF_013358895.1). Taxonomy (NCBI): domain Eukaryota; kingdom Metazoa; phylum Chordata; class Actinopteri; order Cichliformes; family Cichlidae; genus Oreochromis; species Oreochromis aureus. The sequence goes on from NW_024108927.1 coordinate 46,114, forward strand.
AAATGTTGCCGTGAGCAGGATTCGAACCTGGCCCTCCTCGTCTCAAGGCGGCTACTTATCTCCCTAAGCCGAACTCACTCTTGCAAAGAATAGGTGGAGAGACTCACAATTCTGCTGAAATGAGCAGAAGCTGCTCAAACTTCTGCAGAAAAGAGGTGAATCAGCAGAATTTCTGCTCAAAAGAGGTTTTTTCTGAAAACAGCTGAGATTTGTGCTGATAAGATGTGAAAAGGCTGAAAATTTTGCAGAACAGGTGAATAAGCAGAATTTGGGCTGAAAAGAGGTGAAAATTCTGCTGAAAAGAGTTCAATCAGCAGAATTTCTGCTGAAAAGAGTTCTGCATAACTCTTTTCAGAATTCTGCTGAAAAGATGTTTTGCTGAAAATAGCTGAAAAGCTGGGATTTGTGCTGAAAAGTGGTGAAAAAACTGAAAATTTTGCTGAAAAGGGGTGAAAAAGCTGAAATTGAGTTAAAAAAGTTTAACTGTTAACTGAAAGAAATGTTGCCATAAGCGGATTTGAACCCGGCCTCCCAGTCTGAGAACGGATGCTCATCTCACTGAGCTAAAACACAGGTCAACCCGGCAAGGAAAATCAGTGAGGCCACTGATGATATGGCAGAAATGGGCAAAAATATTGCAAAAAAATTCAATATCTCAAAAAGTATAGCAGTTATGAGCACCAAAAGTCATAGCTGGAAAGAGCAGAAAGAGCAGAATTTTTTAAGATTTGAATGGTGAAAATCGGCTGAAAACTGAGGCAGTAGTTAAGCGTCAAAAAACGTACGGAAGAAACTTGCAGATGAAGAATAATAAAGATAAAGAATAAAGAGAAACAGGAACTCAATAGTGTGGAAGCCCTTGAGGGCATCCACACAATAAAGAGAAACAGGAAAACAATTGTGTGGAAGCCCTTTAGGGCATCCACACAATAAAGAGAAACAGGAACTCAATAGTGTGGAAGTTTCTTTAGGGCATCCACACAATAAAGAGAAACAGGAACTCAATAGTGTGGAAGTTTTTTAGGCATCCACAACAACTAGAAAGTTTGCATTTCCTGCGAAAATGCTGTGTGGATGCCAGAACGCTGAAGCTGTCTGCTGAAAATGACTGAAAAAGATGAAAAGCTGCAAAATTTGTAAGGCAGTAAAGAAACTGAAAAATTATGCTGAAAACAAGTGAAGAAGCAGAATCTTTTGCTGAAAAGACGTGAAAATGTAAAATTCTTCTTAAACGGGGTACAGAAGTTCAAATTTGTACTGAAAAGAGGTGAAAAGGTTCATTCTGAAATGAGCAGAAGATACTGAGATTTATGCTGATAAGAGGAAAGGCTGAAAATTCTGCTTAAAATAGGTGAATCAGCAGAATTTCTACTGAAGAGAGGTAAAAAGTAGAAACGTTGCACTGAAAACAGGTAAATCAACAGAATTTCTGCTAAGAATAGATTTCTGTTGATATACTATAACAAAACAGAACGCTCTACGACTTAGTAGTAATACTATAACATAATACATATACTATGATTTTGCAGACAGTCTATGTTTTTGAACAACTAGCACAATATGGCAGAAATACTATGATTTGGCTCAAGTACTATGATTTAGTACAAATACTCTTATTGGTAGAAATACTATGCCTTAGTAGTAATACTATAACATAACAGATATATACTGTGATTCTGCAAACATAGTATGTTTTTTCACAAATACTACGACTTTGCTCAAATACTATGAAATTGCAGTAATACTATGATTTTGAAGGAATAATATGATGTGGTAGAAATACTATGCCTTAGTAGTAATACTATAACATAACAGATATACTGATTTTGCAGACACAGTTTGTTTTTGCACAAATACTACGATTTTCCTCAAATACTATGAAACTGCAGTAATACTATGATGTTGAAGGAATACTATGATTTGGTAGAAATACTATGCCTTAGTAGTAATAGTTGAACATAACAAATATACTGTGATTTTGCAGACATAGTATGTTTTTGCACAAATACTACGATTTTGCTCAAATACTATGAAATTGTAGTAATACTATGATTTTGAAGGAATACTATGATGTGGTAGAAATACTATGCCTTAGTAGTAATACTATAACATAACAGATATACCGATTTTGCAGACACAGTATGTTTTTGCACAAATACTACGATTTTGCTCAAATACTATGAAATTGCAGTAATACTATGATTTTGAAGGAATACTATGATGTGGTATAAATACTATGCTTTAGTAGTAATACTATAACATAACAGATATACTGTGATTCTGCAGACATAGTATGTATTTGCACAAATACTACGACTTTGCTCAAATACTATGAAATTGCAGTAATACTATGATTTTGAAGGAAATCTATGATGTGGTAGAAATACTATGCCTTAGTAGTAATACTATAAAATAACAGGTATATTGTGATTCTGCAGACATAGTATGTTTTTGCACAAATACTACGATTTTGCTCAAATACTATGAAACTGCAGTAATACTATGATTTTGAAGGAATACTATGATTTGGTAGAAATACTATGCCTTAATAGTAATACTATAACATAACAAATTTTAATAGGGCACAAATACTATAACTCGGCACAAATACCATGATTTGGCAAAAATACTATGATTTAGCAGAAATACTTTGATTGAGCAGGAGTACTAAGATGTAGTAGAAGTACTTTGATTTAACAGAAATACTATTATGGAGGAGTAATACTTTCTGCAATCAGAGGTACTGCTTCTGTCTGCTTCATCAGGCTGTGTACTTGTATGTATTTCTGCCATGGAGCGTTAACAAGAATCTGAGGTCCATATTAGAAAAGCTGCGAAAATCATGAAACTTTGCTAATTTATTACAATTCTGCAATATAAATTAGAGGTCTGTGATAGTGTATAAATTTGTAGTGAAAAAAAAAAAATGTTGAACAAGGTGGGATTGAACCCATGAACTTTGAGCTGCAGACCTGCGTCATTACCAATTACGCCACCTGGAAAGGGAGCAACGGGTGGAAAAAAAGATTGATGAGCAGTCAGAAATAGATGGCAGTGAGAGGCTTAAATCGCCGTTTTTTGTCGTTACAAAACGTCGTGTAACTCAAAAACTAGGTGGGATAGAAGCACAATTCTTCTACTGGGCGAATCAGATGACTTTGGTGAACTTTGACTGCGATTTTCATTGCTCTTTGTACCTCTGTCACGGAGATATGACAAGAGAAGAAATTTTCATTTTCAGAGTTTGAAAACTGAGAGGAGGACAGATTTCCAACCCTCAAACAAACGTAATTTATGCCTCAAAAGTAAGACGACTGTAAAAACTGGTCACACCGTGAGGGTCAGCAGTGCCTGAAGATAAATTGGCAGCATGCAGATGAATCTTACAAAGAACTCTGAGTGAGAGATTGAGCTTGTATTTCCACCCCAAGCTGGTAGGGGATGCTCTTTATTAAACACTTGCTTGTGCTACAATGTGCTTCAATGGTCAATAAAAGCATAACAGAACTCACTTATGGTACTGCATTCTTCCTATAAATCAATAACTGTCAGTGACTTTGTACCGTAGTATAAACACAACATTCAAGACAACAGTTAAAAGTAACGTAACCATAAACAATGAAACAAGAACATCTAAACAGCAGCACATGTCCCAAGGCATGATGGGAGAGAACTAGCTGTTCCCCCAACACGCCACATTATTTATGATTTATGATTTGGCAGAAACACTGGGACTTGGAATAAAAACTAGATTTACATGAAATACTTTGACTTAGCAAAAATTCTATAATCTAGCAAAAAGCACTTCAGCATAGCAGAAATTCTATGATTGAGCAGAATTACTAGGATTTAGCATAAACACTGATTTGGCTCAAAAACCTATATTTTGCAGTTATATTGTGATTTGGCAGAAATACTGTGCTTTGGAACAAATACCAAGATTTGGCAGAAATACTATGAGCAGTAATAATATAACATAGCAGAAATACTGTTATTTTGTGGAAATAGTATGCTTTGGCACAAATACCAAGATTTGGCAAAAATACTATGATTTAGCAGAAATACTAAGATGTAGTAGAAGTACTTTGATTTAACAGAAATACTATTATGGAGGAGTAATACTTTAACATGGGAGAAATATTGATACAGACACACAAACATACACATACACAGAGCCTAAAGGAACAGTGGCTGTTAAGAGTCTGGGCTTGGTATATCTAGGTCAGTTAAATTAGCTGCACCTGCTGTAATCAGCCCCACACACACACACAGACACAGAGAGAGGTATAAGTTTTCTGCAGTGTATTTCTTACATTCACATTCAGGATTCCCCTCGAACCTCCTGATCTCAAGGCAGCTACTCATCTCAGTGAGCCAAACTCATTCTCACAAAAAAGAGGTAGATAGACTGACAATTGTGCTGAAATCATCAGAAGCTGCTGAGAACTGTGCTGATAAGAGGCAAAAAGGATGAAAATTTTGCAGAAAAGAGGTGAATCAGCAGAGTTTCTGCTGAAAAGAGTTTTTTTTCTGAAAACCGCCAAAAAGCTGGAATTTGTGCTGAAAAGGGGTGAAAAAAATGAAAATTTTGCTGAAAAGGGGTGAAGAAGCTAAAGTATACCAAATCAAAGTATTTGTGCCAAAACATGGTATTTCTGCGATATTGTGGTATTTGCGCCACAAAAGTTACTACATTACAACATGAATACGGATTAAAGATGAAAGAAACTGGCAACAAATTCCTCCACTACAAACCAGTCTGATACCACTTCTTTGCAGTGTTCACGTTTACTAAGGCACTACCCAAAAGGCGCCACAAGAGGGCACTCCAACACAACAGATGACCTATGTACACCGATGCACTTAGTAACAGTCAGCCTCCTTGAATTGGCAGAAATACTGTGATTTAGTAGTAATACTATAACATAACAGATATACTGTGATGTTGCAGACATAGTATGTTTTTGCACTACTCACTTGTAGTGAAAAAAATTAGAAATATAAATTACAGGTCTGTGATAGTGTATAAATTTGTAGTGAAAAAAAAAAAGTTGACCAAGGTGGGATTGAACCCACGACCTTTGAGCTGTAGAGCCGTGTCATTACTGATTGCGCCACCTGGCAAGAGGGCAGGTGGCTGAAAACAAAGAGATCAGCAATCAGAAATAGATCGCGGTGAGAGGTGAAAAGCGACGCTTTTTGGAGTTACAAAACGCCGTGGTAACTCAAAAACTAGAGGGCTATCAGCATCAGCAGTTGCTGAAAACAAGCGAAAAAGCAGAATTATGTGCTAAAAAAAAGAGGTGTATGAGATGGCTTTATGTGTAAGGGTACACTGAAGAGTGTCAAGAAAACAGAGTGCATGCAAGTGGGGGATGATGTGTAGCAACTGTCACAGGTAGGACTCAACCTCTGCCACCGGTCTCACAGCAGCTTCTCAACCCTCTGAGCCAAATGAGGTCTGGTCACAAAGGGGGCGGGTGCCTAAAACAGAGAGACTTGAGCAGTCAGAATTAGATCGCGGTGAGAGGCGAAAACGCAGATTTTTCGGAGTTACAAAACGCCGTGTAACTCAAAAACTAGGTGGGATAGAAGCACAATTTTGTACTGGGTAAATCAGCAGACTTTGCTGAACTTTGACTGCGATTTCCATAGCTCTTTGTACCTCCGTCGCGGAGATATGACGAGAGAAGAAACGGCTTCATTTTAAGAGTTGGAAAACAAACGTAATTTATCGCTCAACAGTAAGATGACAGTAAAAACTGCTCCAACCATGACTGGCAGCACTGTCTGAAGATGAATTGGAACAAGCTTCTCATCTTAACTTTGCTTTATTAAAATTATTATGGCACATACAAGTCTTGCAAATAAGCACACAAGGAAAGCTTGAGCTTGTAATTCCACCCCAAGCTGGTAGGAGAAGCTTTTTATTAAACACTTGCTTGTTCTACAATGTGCTTCAAGGGTCAATAACAGCATAACAGAACTCACTTATGGTACTGCATTCTTCCTTCCTATAAAACAATAACTGTCAGTGACTTTGTACCATAGTATAAACACAACATTCAAGACAACAGTTAAAAGTAACGTAACCATAAACAATGAAACAAGAACATCTAAACAGCAGCACATGTCCCAAGGCATGATGGGAGAGGACTAGCTGTTCCCCAACACGCCACATTATTTATGATTTATGATTTGGCAGAAACACTGGGACTTGGTATGATTTACATGAAATACTTTGATTTAGCAGAAAACTATAATCTAGCAGAAAACACCTCAGCATAGCAGAAATTCTATGAGCAGAATTACTAGGATTTAGCACAAACGCTTATGATTTGTCTCAAAAACCTTTATCTTGCAGTTATGTTGTGATTTGGCAGAAATACTGTGCTTTGGAGCAAATACCAAAATTTGGCAGAAATACTATGAGCAGTAATAATATAACGTAGCAGAAATACAAATATTTTGTGGAAATACTATGATACTATGAAAAGCTAAAACGATGAAAATTGCAAAAGTTGTATGGTGGTGAAAAAAAAAATGCCCCACTGAGCAGGATTCGAACCTGGCCTCCTGGTGGCTATTCATTTCCCTGAGCCAAAGTCATTCTTACAAAGAAGAGGTGGAGAGACAGACAATTCTGCTGAAATGAGCAGAAACTGATGAGAATTGTGCTGATAAGAGGTGAAAAGGCTGAAAATCTTGCAGAAAAGAGGTGAATCAGCAGAATTTCTGCAGAAAAGAGGCAAAGAAGCAGAAACTTGTGCTGAAAGAGATAACTCAGCAGAGTGTCTGCTGAAAAGAGTTTTTTTCTGAAAACAGCCAAAAAGCTGGAATTTGTGCTGAAAAGGGTGAAAAAAATGAAAACTTTGCTGAAAAGGGTTGAAGAACCTAAAGTATACCAAATCAAAGTATTTGTGCCAAAACATAGTGTTTCTGCCATTATTGTGGTACTACTACATTACAACATGAATGAAGATGAAAAGAAACTGGCAACAAAGTCCTCCACTACAAAACCAGTCTGATACCACTTCTTTGCAGTGTTCACGTTTACTAAGGCACTACCCAAAAGGCGCCACAAGAGGGCACTCCAACACAAGAGATGACCTATGTACACTGATGCACTTAGTAACAGTCAGCCTCCGTGGATTGGCAGAAATACTGTGATTTAGTAGTAATACTATAACATAACAGATATACTGTGATGTTGCAGACATAGTATGTTTTTGCACTACTCATTTGTAGTGAAAAAAAATAGCAATATAAATTACAGGTCTGTGATAGTGTATAAATTTGTAGTGAAAAAGAAATGTCGACCAAGGTGGGATTGAACCCACGACCTTTGAGCTGCAGAGCCGTGTCATCACTGATTGCGCCACCTGGGAGGGGGCGGGCGGCTGAGAAACAAAGCCATCAGCAATCAGAAATAGATCGCGTGAGAGGCGAAAAGTGCCGCTTTTTGAGTTACAAAACGTCGTGTAACTCAAAATCTAGGATGGCTAGCAGCATAATTCTTGTACTGGGTGAATCAGCGGACGTTGGTGTATGTTTTGACTGCGATTTTCATAGCTTTTGTACCTCCGTTGCGAGATATGACGAGAGAAGAAACGGCTTCATTTTCAGTTTGAAGACTGAGAGAAGGACAGATTTGCATTATAAAAGCTGCTAAAATCATAAACTTTGCAGAATTGTAATAAATGATCAATATGAATTACTGGTCCGTGATGGTGTATTAATTTGTAGGGGAAAAAAACATGTTGACCAAGGTAGAATTGAACCTGCGATGTTTGGGCTGCTGACCGGCGCCATTACCAACTGCGCCACTGGGAAAGAAGATGGCGGCCGCTTGAAAAACAGGCAGATGACCTGTGAGATTTAGCTATAGATGCACTACTCATTTGTAGTGAAAAAATTAGCAATATAAATTACAGGTCTGTGATAGTGTATAAATTTGTAGTGAAAAAAATGTGGACCAATGTGGATTGAACCCACAACCTTTGAGCTGCAGAGCCGTGTCATTACTGATTGCGCCACCTGGAAAGGGGGCAGGTGGCTGAAAACAAAGAGATCAGCACTCAGAAATAGATCGCGGTGAGAGGCGGCAGCGCTGCTTTTTGAGTTACAAAACGTCTTGTAACTCAAAACTAGGAGGGCTATCAGCATAATTCTTGTACTGGGTGAATCAGCGGACCTTGGTGTAGTTTGACTGCACTATGATTTGGCACAAATACTATGTTTTAGCACAAAAAATATGTTTTGGCTCAAAAACTTGTATTTTGCAGTTATACTATGATTTGGAAGAAAACTATGCTTTGGAAGAAACACCATGCTTTGGAACAAATACCATGATTTGGCAGAAATACTATGAGCAGTAATAATATAACATAGCAGAAATACTATTATTTGGGTGAATGCTATTGTTTGGCACAAACACTATGATTTAGCACTGTACAGAATGGTGTACGTCAGTTTAATGCTGGGTGGTGCTGCAATAGTAGCTATCCTCGGTCAGAAGGAGAGGCTGGCATCCAGGGATTAGATTACCACAGGTGGAGTTTATTGGCAGTCAGATGGATGTTACAGGAGATATGGCATACAGTAGGAGGATGTGGAGGGGTGATATGGTGTGGTTTCTATGATTAAGAACAGGGTATACATTACAACATGAATACGGATTAAAGATTAAAGAAACTGGCAACAAATTCCTCCACTACAAACCAGTCTGATACCACTTCTTGCAGTGTTCACATTTACTAAGGCACTACCCAAAAGGCGCCACAAGAGGGCACTCCAACACAAGAGATGACCTATGTACACTGATGCACTTAGTAACAGTCAGCCTCCTACTTAGCCACTACGTAATACAGCAATATTACAGTGTACAAATTCACATAAATATGATTTGGCAGAAATGCTAAACTTTGGCACAAATACTATAATTGAGTACAAGTACTCTAAGATAACAGAAATACTATGATTTAGCAGAAATACAATGGTTTTGCAGAAACACTGTAATTTCACTCAAATACTATGAGATAGCAGTAATACTATGATTTGGCAGAAATACTACGCTTTTAGTACAAATACTATGACAAAGCAGAAATACTATGACTTAGAAGTAATACTTTAACAAAGGGATTCCTCAAAATACTGTGAAATTGCAGTAATTCTATGATTTGGCAGAAATACTGTACTTCAGACAAATACAATGCTTTGGTACAAATACTATATTTTGATTTCAATACTATGATTTGGCACGAGTAGTATGATTTAGTACAAATACTACGAATTGGCAGAAATACTGTGACTTAGTAGTAATACTATAACATAACAGATATACTATGATTTTGCAGACAGTCTATGTTTTTGCAATAACTAGCACAATATGGCAGAAATACTATGATTTGGCACAAGTACTATGATTTAGTACAAATACTCTTATTGGCACAAATACTATGTTTCAGTACAAATACTACGATTTGGCAATAATACTGGGTTTTAGCACAACTACTGAGATTTGGGTGAAATACTATGACTTCGTACAAATACATTGTTTTGGTTCAAATAATATGATTTGCAAAAAATACTATGATTTGGTACAAGTACCATGATTTAGTACAAATACTACAATTTCGCTCAAATACTATGAAATTGCAGTGATACTATGATTTTGAAGGAATACTGTGATTTGGTAGAAATACTATGCCTTAGTAGTAATACTATAACATAGCAGATATAATGTGATTTACAGGCATAGTATGTTTTGCACAAATACTACGATTTCGCTCAAATACTATGGAATTGCAGTAATACTATGATTTGGAATGCTATGATTTGGTAGGAATACTATGCCTTAGTAGTAATACTATAACATAACAGATATACTATGATTTTGCAGAAATTCTATGTTTTTGCACAAATACTACAACAACTACTACTACAAATACTACAAGAAATACTATGTTTGGGCAGTAATAATATTATTTGCTATAAATACTATTATTTGGCACATATACCATAATCAGCAGATATACTATAACATAACAGAAATTCTATGACTTAGTAGTAACACTAATATAACAGAAATTTTAACTGGCACAAATAACATGATTTGGCACAAATACCATGATTTGGCAAAAGATACCATGATTTGGCACAAATACGATCATATTGCAGAAATACTATGATTGGGTACAAATACTATGATTTGGCACAAGTACTATGAATAAGTACAAATACTATGATTTGGCAGAAATACTATATTCAGCACATAAACTATAACATAACAGACATTCCTGCACTTAGTAGTAATCTCATAACATAAAATAAATATTATGGTTCTGCCCCAAACCATGATTTGGAACAAATACCATGATTTTTCAAAATACTATGATTTAGCAGAAATACTATGATTGAGCAGAAGTACTAAGATGTAGTAGAAGTACTTTGATTTAGCACAAATACTATTATGGAGGAGTAATACCTTAACATGGGAGAGATATTGATACACACACACACACACATACACAGAGAGCAAAGTGTACAGGGGCTGTTAAGAGTCTGGGCTTGGTATATCTAGGTCAGCTAAATTGGCTGCACCTGCTGTAATCAGCACTTACACACACAGACACAGAGAGAGCTATGGGTTTCCTTCAGTGTATTTCTCACATTCAGGATTCCCCTCAAACAAATGGCCATAATTTCAACCGTAGGAGCTAGAACGCCATTCTGACAATCGCTTTTGTTCAGAAGAGATGGGGAAATCTGCAGGTCTTCATAATTCAGAGATAAAATATAAATGATTAAAGATATATGACTTGTAATACACTGTAACTGAGCAGAGGCAAAGCAAAACTGCCTTGACCTGCCCTCAAACAACATTTTGTAACTCTAAATCTATATGGAGCATCAAAATCATTCTTTCACCGTAAGAAACAGCAGGCTTTGGTGAACAGTCATGGAAATTTTCAGGTCTCTGTTGAAATCCATCAAAAGATATGACGAGAAAAAAGTGCCTCATTTCCAGAGTTTGAAATCTGAACAGATCTGAGCGAGGGACAAATTTCCTATCCTCAAACAAGTGTAATTCATGGCCAAACGGTAATAGGTGAGGAAGAAATTCTTGAATTGTGAGCATCAGGGATGTCTGAAGATATATTGGCACAAGCCTCATGTCTCAACTTTGTTTCGTTAAGGAGATATGACGATTTGAAAATGCCTCTCATTAGAGAAATCCAGCGCTGATTTTGAACAAACTCTCCATTGACTTTCTATGGAGAGTTTTGAGACTTTGTGTTGCTCTGAGGAGATTTGCAAAACATCTGTAAATCCCACAACAATGATAGTGACATTTTCGGAAAGCCAGCAAAAATACCTACGTTTTGATGTATAATTTGTGGGAGTTGAGTGGAAATTGAACGAGTAGCAAGAAGTTGTTCAGATATGAAGAGAAAATCCAGAATGGACGAGTGTACACTCTGAGTTAATTGCATAGCAACCATAACAACGCATGTATTTTCTGAAAATCACAATTTTGCAACTGAAAACTTAAAAGGTATAAGATTAAAATGGTAGAAGATCTGAAAAAGCTGAATCAGACAGGAATAGCCCAATAATCTGAGAACATTTTAAAGTTTGAATGGAGTTTCTAGGTGAAAGTATAAAGAAGTAGTGAAGTTTCAAAACAAGCAAGTTTTAGCAGAATTTCTGAAGATTTCATTCATTTCAATGGGACAAATTAAAGGAAAAAAGTGTAATATTTTAAAAAGTATAATAGTAATAAACACCAAAAAGATATAGCGCATTTAGCAGAAAGAGCAGAACAGTTTAGAGTTTGAACGGAGAAAATCGGCTGAAAACTGAGGAAGTAGATCCACGGCAAAATAACGCACGGAAGCAACTTGAAGAATAATAATAAAGAATAAAGAGAAACAGGAACTCAATAGTGTGGAAGTTTTTTGAGGGCATCCACACAACTAGAAAATTTGCATTTCCTGCGAAAATGCAGTGTGGATGCTGTATGCTGAAGCTGTCTGCTGAAACTAGCAGAAAAAGCTGAAAAGTTGCAGAATTTGTAAAAGCTTTGCAGAAGCAAAGGAACTTTGCTAAAATGTAGTAACTTAGCAGAACTGTAATATCTTAGAGGAAACATAATACTTGGCAGAAATACAATAGCATAGCAGAACTTAGCAGAAATATTGTAACTTACCAGAAACACGATAACTTCTCAAAAATACAAGAATTTAGGAGAAATTGTATAAGATAACAGAAAGAATATATTTAGCCAAAGATTCTTAAACATTACAGAAATACTATGATTTAGAAAACAGTACAACATAGCAGAAATGCTGCGATTTACCAGAGACACTGTAAAATACTATTAATATTGAAATTTAAAAAAAAAAAACATACGCTTTAGCACAAATACTGTAATTTGACAGAAATACTATCATATGGCAGAAATACTATGTTTCAGCAGAAATACTCTGGTTTAGCACAAATATTATAACATAGCAGAAATAAAATTATATAGCAGAAATGCTATATTTAGAAAGAAAAATATAATATAGTAGAAATACTATGATTTAGCAGAAATACTGTAATCAGCACATATACTGTAACATGACAGAAATTCCTCCACTTAGTAGTAATACTATAACATAAAACAAATGTTATGATTTGGCACAAAACCATAATTTGGCAAAATACTATGATTTAGCAGAAATACTATGATTGAGCAGAAGTACTAAGATGTAGTAAAAGTACTTTGATTTAACAGAAATACAATTATGGAGGAGTAATACTTTAAAATGGGAGAAATATTGATACACACACATACACAGAGCCTAAAGGGAACAGTATTTGTGCCATGGAGTGTTAACAAGAATCTGAGGTCCATATTAGAAAAGCTGCTAAAATCATAAATGTTTGCAGAATTGGGAAAGAGAGCGAGCGCCTGGAAAACAGGGTGATGAGCAGTCAGAATTAGATTGCGGTGAGAGGCGAAAAACGCCGCTTTTTGGAGTTATAAAACGTCATGTAACTCAAAAACTAGGTGGACTAGAAGCATAATTTTGTACTGGGTGAATCAGCGGACTTTGGTGTACTTTGACTGTGATTTGCATTGCTTTTGTACATCTGTCGCTGAGATATGACGAGAGAAGAAAGGGCAGACCTCAGATATGATTGGCTGGCTGGGAAGCCGTGCAGGCCCTGATATGTAAATTTGAATGCCTCAGTCCTCACAGAGGATTGGCTGCCTGGGGACCTGGCAGAAATATATAGAAATACTATGATTAAGCATAAATACTACATTTAGCAGAAATACTATATTAAGCACAAATCCTATAATAAGTAGAAATACTATATTAAGCAATATAAATATCCTATAAAAAT